>NC_141160.1:93283348-93560848 GCF_053477565.2 Lygodium microphyllum
GGGTTTCTCTTCGTTGCAGCCTTCCAGTGATGATGGATCTGTGGGGAAAGTTGGTAACTGGAAAGCTCTTCCAGCATTATTTTCAGACATTAAAACAGACCTTGGCACATCGCTCGAAGAGATGGATGTGTCTATTGAAGAAATCCTTAAGGAGAAGTTTAGTTGGGAGTGCCCAGATGACTCATCTGAAAAAGCATCAGCTGTTGTCACCACTGGGAAAAGGAAATCTGGTGGAACAGCTGAAGGAGGAAGCAAAAAGCATCGTGCTGATGGTGGTGCCAGTGGACCGGTTGCAGATATGCCCTTGAATGCCAATGGAAGTCTTATAGGACGTACACCTGGAACAGCATCTTCTTTGACGGTGTCAAACAGGAGGGATACATTCAGGCAGCGCAAACCAAACACAAGCAGGCCACCTTCCATGCATGTGGATGATTATGTTGCTAGAGAAAGGGGTACTGAAATTACTTCGTCTGGAGGTGGTGGCATGTCTCAAAGAGGTGCTTTGGGTGGTGGAAGGCCTCCATCGATACATGTAGATGAATTCATGGCAAGACAACGTGACAAACAACTGGCTGTAGGTTTGCCTTCTGGTCTCACACACACACACACACACACACACACACACACACACACACACACACACACACACACACACACACACACACACACACACACACACACACACACACACACACACACACACACACACACACACACACACACACACACACACACACACACACACACACACACACACACACACACACACACACACACACACACACACACACACACACACACACACACACACACACACACACACACACACACACACACACACACACACACACACACACACACACACACACACAATATATATATATATATATATATATACACGCATGTGGACAATTCAACAGCTTTGTCATATAGCTCTACCAACACATCACTTGCACAGGATGAGGCCAATCAGACTGGTCTTTCCAAGCCCCATTTGTTTGAATCGTTACCTGCAGCTTCTCAAAATTTCCAAGTCCCAATACATCATAAGATCGAGAATGTACCCTCACTAGGAACACCAATACAGATGCAAGAACTATCCAGAACTTCTCTAGATGTACAAACATCACAAGTTATGCAGGAACATAGACCTCCAGCTCCTCCAGACACTCCCAACATCACTGTCAGTCTCCTTCGACCACCTATGCAGTTTCCTGGAATGCAACCTCTACCACCCCCTTTGCCACCTCCACCACCAATACCTGCAGGTGTTATACCACAGAAGTATGAAAATTCCTCTGCTCCAGAGCAGCGCCCATTTACATCAGGAAGTATGCCTCTGCTACCATTTGATAGAGGGACAAAAGGCCATCTAGGTGTTGCAGGCAGTTCTAACCTACCACCGCTGATTCCTGATTATCAGAGAGGAGTTTCAGAGCCTGGTCCGATCCCAGCTAGATCTTCAACAGTTCCAGGATCAGCTCCCCCTCCACCACCACCAACCCCCTGGCAATCTGGAACCCCATATAATCAGCCCACATTTGGTACAGTTGCATCAGCCCACATGACTAATCCTGTGCTTGGATCAGGAGCCATGGTTTCAGGTGCACCGTTACCTCCATGGCCAGGCACACCTCTCGTTACTGAGGATGCTAGTTCTGCAGGAAGGCCACCTCCACCCCTTCCGCCTACTCCACCTCCTTATTCGAGTGCTCAAACCTCTGCGCTGCAAGCTCCCCCACCAACTGCAAATGTGGCATCCCATTTGCCTCTTCCATATCCTCCAAATATTGGCAGGTTGGCACCTGAGGGCAGACCAGTTTATACTTTTCCATCTGGTGCCGATGGAACATCACTTGACAAAAGACTGACTCCTTTTTCTCAACCATTGCTTGGACAAAACTTGGTACCTCAACAAGCACCTACATTACCTCCAGTTTTTCAGCCTCCTCTTCCCCCAGGCCGTCCAAACCTCTCTCAAAGCATCCAGTATAATGCCACTGCTGTGCAGCAACTGCAACAGTTCAATCAATCACAAGTATTGCAGCCTACTGTTCCTTCTCTGCAATTAGAATTGACAGCTATGCGGCCCCAACACTTTCAGCAGCAGGTGCCACAGGCACCTGTGCAGCATCAAGCTCAAAGTTCACAGCAGCAAGAGTCAGGGAAGCTACTACAGCAGATTCTAGCGTCACCTGATGCAATCCAGGTCTTTTTTGCTTGTTGAATTTCCGGCATTGCATGCACTGCATCCTGTACTAGAGAGTCAAGCAAACAGTTATTTTACCACTTTATTTAATTGTTTTAACTTTTTTGGGCTGATATATACAGAATTTGCTGAAGGACCAAAATAAGCTTCAAAGTTTGTTGGAGCAGCATCCCAAATTGATATCTCTCCTCCAGGTCAGTGCACTCAGTTGCTAATACAGTTGAAAGCAAATCATTGAGTAGGTGAGGCCATCTTTGTTCAGGCCACTTAATTGATTGTGCCTAAATACATTATCTGTTCATCTATCTCTGTGTGTCTGCAAATTCTATGAGTGCAGCATTTTCTGAAACTGGCCACACAATCTCACCCTCAGCCTGGGACCAACAGTAGAGGCAACCCCCATCCTAAGAGCTACTTTCCATACCATCAGCTTACAGTATCCCAATGTGTAGTTGAAAGTTTGTTGGGTCTAGATTCCAAGTGTACTGATCACACAAGATGATGTGCAAATGAGCCCTTACGTCCTTTCTATGGGACTCATGAACTACCTAGGTTTACCCTGAACATTTAGCTGCATTCACACCTACTGATCTAAAGGTCAATGGTCGATGGCCAACACTGCAATTCTGTTGCCACAGTTTGTAATCAATCTGAACCCACTATAGGCTATTAGCCATATTTTTATGAGAAGCCTGTCAGTTTCTTAACATGATTTTTGCTAGCATTTCTTGCGCTCATCTTGGATATCCAAGGATGTGACATCAGGTCTAGTTGGGATTAAGCAATTGGATCATTATCATACCCAGTCTTGTCTATCCTCCCTCAACTGAGAGCTGCACAGTCTTGCCATCTCTTCGACTTGATTGAGGTGCATCTCCCTTGGCCTTGTAAAGAATGGATCAATAAAGATAAAGGAGTGTGTCGATGCTCTGATGATGATAATCATCATGGAGGAGGAGTTACAAGTTCCCTTACTAATCAGCCCAAATGTTTACAATAGCTCAAATGTGAGTGCCATGCTTTGGTACTTTGTGAGGATCTAATACCATATGTGAACTGGTGGGGCTAATCAAGAAGGACAGAGAATGAATGAAATCAAGTAAAAAATGAATGTAATAAACTAGAGCTGCCACCTACTAGTTAAGAAAACGCTCTCCTGCCCGTTACGTCGCTGTGCCCCCGCCTGCCTTTCGTCGTGCCCCCGCCTGTTAGTTGCGCCCCGGCCCGTCCCTGTCCTGGTGCTTCGTCGTACACCAGCGCCATCGGCTCTCTCCCTCGCCAACGACTCCCTCCCTCGCCACCAGCCACCAGTGCCAACACCATCGTCTCCCTCCCTCGCCATCGCCACCAGCCAGCAGCGCCATTGACTCCCTCGCTCGCCAGCGCCATCGTCACCAGCCACCAATGCCCATACCCCCCTCCCAACTGCCCGCTCCCCGAGTGTTGCCTTGCCGGGAGGCCTGGCCCGCTATCAGGCTGCAACACCATTGCCGCCGAAAACAGAAAACCCCCCCAACCCCGCAACAACCCCCCCCCCCCCCCCCCCCCCCCCCCTCCTGTAGTTGCTCCCTCCCCTTGCAGCAACTCCCCACCCAGTAGCACAATAGCGCGATAGGTAGGTTCTCCCAGAAGGGACGCGCAATGGAAACCTATGGTTAGACGCCGGCACACTCATCGAGTACCCCCCAGTCGAACACCTTGTGCGTAGTCCTCTTTGAGGAGCAGCTCTTAGCCGTTCGAGCTAAAGAGCTGGAGCTAATGGAAACAACAATTTATGGTCAGGTAGTAGGACATTCCCCAGCCAGGGCCTAGCTCTGGGACTAGCTCCACTCCAGGTTGCGCATCAGCACGACGCAGATCATGGAGGCGGTCCTATTGGGCCAAGGGATCTTCATGGTCCACCTCAGTTCGGCAGACGCAGCTCGCGAGCTACTCGCTAGTTCACCATATGTATCGGCGAAGGGGGTCATATACATCATCCCTTGGTACAGTGGATTTACTGTGGAGGCGTTTGCACTCCACAACAGGTTTCTTCGGCACCCGGTCACCCTTCTTTTCCCCGGCCTGGCAATTGAGTACCGCCAGATGGTGGAAGACTTTGGGAGGCTTTTCGGCACTCTCCTTCCCGCGTCCTTCGGGGATGCAGTGACAGCTGCAGGGGTCCCAAAGGTACGGGTGGCAGTGAAGGAGGTCAAGAATATCCCACAGTTCCTAGAGATTGAGGCAGGGGAGCACTCCTTTAGGCAGCTGGTCATTGTGATTGGGCAACTAAGGCAATGCTTGCGCTGCCACGACTTTGGGCATCAGGCAACAGTTTGTACACTTTTCCGAGCCAAGGCGGCTCCGCCCACAGGTCCGTAGGTGGACGCTGACGGTTTCACACGGGTCCAGAGGCGACAGAGAGGAAGACGACAAGGGGGGGCGCAGCCAGCCCCTCAAGCACAGCCCCATCAGCAATGGCGGACGAGCAGCCCCCTCTCGGCAGAGCACTCCACAGCCCCCCCTGTCCACCCCACCCTATAGGACCGTACCCCTCCTACTTTCTCCACGTGCCACAGACTGCTTCGCCTGAGTTCCCACAGCACCCCCCTCTTTGCCCCCCACACACCCGCCATGCATCTCGAGCCATCCCACCATATCTCGATCCTCTTCACCCCCATTACTCCCCCTACGGAGCATCCCTCCTGATCGGCACCCAGGTCAGGTGAGCCTCCCCAAACCCACCCTCCCTCCTCCCATAGGAGGTGATGAGCCACACACACCTACCTCCTCTGCACACCAGTAGTCCCTCTTCTTTCCCCCCCCCCCCCCCCCCTCCTTTACCCGTCCACATAGCCACCAGCTCATCTGCCCCTGCCATGTGCCATACTTTCCGGAGAGAGGCATAGCTGCTGCCACAAGAGTTTTTCCGCAGTGGCCCATGGTCCTACCTACGAGTTGCGGAGTGCGGAGAGTTCCCACTACCTCTAGAGGTGGGGATCTTCGTGGTTCGTAAGTCAAGGAGGGGCAAGGTCCACCTACTAGCACCACCGGATGGACTAAACTACGTCTTTTTTCTTCAGTCATCTTACATAGAGCAGTGGAGGACTATACAGATTGAGGAGGAGTTGAAGAGTTAGGTGGCGGATCACATCTCCCAGTGGATGGGAGATGAAGGATTAGCACTGTTCGCACAACAGTGGCCAGGTTGCATGATGGACATTAATTGGTGGGCTGGCGCCGATGTCCCGCATTTGAGCATTATCTTTTGAGCCCCGCACAGTGGAGAGCGCCGAGGGACGTGATCGAGTGGCCCCCGGCACAGGCGGCCCGCTTCTACTGGTGTACAGAGTCGCTTTTTTCAGCATGGCTGATAGATGCATTGATAGTACCACTTGGAGCATCTATCACCCCTATGGTCCGGCCGAGGGCCACCATGGGGGGATTGGAGCTCACCATCTAGACCGGCGGCAAAACGCACCTGCATGGCTCACAGTCTCTCTTCCTCATCTATAGCATCCACACCGAACACATGCTTGTTCGGTCAGTCACAGGTTTTCCCATGAGCTTACATCTTGCATCCTAGAATGTGAACAATCTCCACTACAGTGGGGCATGTGGCTCGAGGAAGTTGATAGTCCGGCAGGAGTTGCAGCCTGCCCTTGTCGGACGGATAGACATCTTGCTTTTGTAGGAGCACAAGCTTACCCTCACCCAGGCTTAGCGGGTTGGGAAGGTACTTTCAGGCAGCTCGCATACTTACTGGGAGCAAGCCATAGGTGCCCATGGCAGGAGCGGAGGCGTATGCACCTCTATTGGCCCGAGTCTTACCACTTGTGTACCAGATCACGGGATGATAGTGGCAGGAAGGGTTCTATGGATCAGATGGGATATTGGGGACTCGTGTATTGGAGTCCTCAATGTCTATGCCCCTACAAAGGTTAGGGCACGTAGCAGGTTCTGGATGGAGATTGCAGCTGGACTCCTAGAGGTGGACTCCTGGATTGTTGGAGGAGATTTCAACAACCTGGAGGCTTTGGAGGACCAGCAAGGCAGAGGAAGAAACTACCAGGGCATGGGTGGGGAGGAGCTCGAGGCATGGGAGATCTTTTTGCTTGCAATCGGAGCACAGGATGCCTGGAAAGACCCTGCCTTCCACAGGAGGGAGAGGTCGTTGGACTTCTCCTGGGGATACAGGCGGCTAGGTGGAGCCTTGCTGGAGCAGTTGGACAGGTTTTATGTGGGAGAGTGGGGAGGTTCTCGTGGAGGCCAGATTGAGCAGTTGGCAGGCATCACATTATCGGATCACTGCCCGGTTCTCTTGGCATTTGATCCCTCAGCATCCGCTCTAGATACACGATCCTATTGGATCCCTGACTCGATCTATAGGAGGGTGGAGGTGTCGAGACAGATAAAGCAGATTTGGACCAAAGAGTGGGTCAAGAGGGACAGGATAGCAGAGGAGGTTGCAAAGGTCCTAGCCGAGTCAAGCAGAATTTGCCAAGAGGCAGCCCTACAGGCCAGGCAGTAGTGCTGGGAGGAGGAGAGAGCACTCTGGCGAGATCTGGCAGCTATGCAGAGATTATTGTAGGAGGCACCAGGGGACCCTACCCTCCACGCACAGGAGGTGTGCGCGCATGTAGCCATTGCTGGCCTAGAGGACAGCGCTCGGAGTTCTCTTTCCGCACTTCAGCAGCCTTTTGGGCGCAGAAGGGGGACACGATGTGCAGGGAGTTCTTCCAGGTGCACCAACCCCGCACCGCGGGAGAGCAGATACGCAGCCTTAGGGATCAGTATGGGAGGACCCGTTCTAGCCTTGATGAGGTGATGGAGATTGCCACCAACTATTACACGCGCCTCTTCGAGCAGGAGATAGCTTCAATTAGAGGACAGAGATGCAAACAACATGTATGGGATCACACCCCGTCCCTCGTCACAGAGGAGATAGGACATGCCCTCCTAGCCCCCTTCACAGAGAAGGAACTAGAGGAGGCTTTCCATACACAGGATGGGCAAAAATGCCCGGGGGAGGATGGCCTCTCTAAGGCTTTCTTCACTACCTATTGGGAGGTGGTGAAGGATCCTCTACTGAGGGCTTTCCAGGAGATCTTCACCTCAGGACAAATGCCAAGGAGGCTCTTGGTAGGCCTTATCAGTCTTCTCCCCAAAGGGGGAGACCGGTTGGAGCTATCCCAGTGGAGACTGATCACCCTATTGTCAGTGGCCTACAAGGCTTTGGCAAATATCATTCATTACGCCTTGTGCTTCCAGATATCATTCATGACACAGACAGGCTTTGTCTAGGATAGGAGCATCCTAGACAATGTATTTACATTCTTTGAGGCGACAAAGTGGGCTCAGCACAGTGGGCAGAGACTGGCAGTACTACTCTTGGACTTCGAGAAAGCCTATGACAGGGTGGACTGGGATTTCCTAGAGGGTACCATGGTGAAGTTGGGATTTCCCCATGCTTGGATTCGCGGGGTCTCCGGCCTGTACAGATCAGCCACCAGGAGGGTTCTCATAGGCGGAAGGCGAGGGGAGGAGTTTCGGTTGGAAAGATTTGTCTGACAGGGCTGTTCCCTGGCCCCATACCTTGTTTCTACTCTTCGCAGAGGCGATGTCTCACTAACTCAGGTCACGTGTGAGGGGACTACGTGGCCTCGGACTTCCAGTGAGAGGAGATTGAGTAGTTAGACTCAGAGTACGCAGACGACACAGGCCTCTACATAGAGGACGATGAGGTGATGCTGGAGAGAATGAGGCTGGCTCTTGATGTGTTCTGTGTTGCAGCGGGTGCGAAAATCAACTGGCGAAAGTTGGTTGGTTTCCTCACAGACTCGGACTCCAGCACGGAGTGAGGCGTCCACTTGGGATTTAGATGGGTGAGCAGAGGGCAGACCGTCCGATATGTAGGGTTCCAGCTGGGATTTGATATCACTCCTGCCCAGTAGTTTCTTCTTGTTCTACGGAGGAAACTGACCTACTGGAGCACGGTTCACCTCTCACTAGCCGGTCGAGCCCTGGTGGTTAACCATGTCCTCCTAGCGACGGCCTGGTACATCACCTCGTGTTGGTGTTTCTCCTCATCGTGCGTAGGGCAGCTTCGCCGCCTAGTGTGGAATTTCCTTTGGTCTAGGTCTGATGGCTCCAAAGACTCCAGGGCCAAGGTGGCGTGGGCGACCATCATACGACATCGATCAGAGGGAGGGCTTGGGATCATAGACGCAGAATATCAGAGTATGGCTCTCTTGGGCAAGCTAGTTGTCCGTGGTCTCACACCAGGCGGGCAGACCTAGAAGGTCTTACTGCAGGAGGGTCTTTAGGACTGTAAACCAAGGCTTGGCGGTGAGTGGAGGCTGTCCCTGAGATGGATCTTCACTTCAGCCTAGATCCCCTCCCCCCCCTCGATCACCTTTCCTTTGGAGCCTACTCCGCGTGTGGCAGGGCCTCCATAAGGCCCTAATCCAAAGCCCCCTAGGTTGCCAAGAGGAAATAGACCGTCAGTTGGTGATTTGTAAACTCCAGGTCAAAGATAGGGAAGGGGCACAGATAGGTGAGCGCTCCCACATCCAGTGGGCTGGGTGGGAGGCCGGTCCAGCTCGCTCCATCAGGACATGGCAGGAGGTGTACAGGATGGCAGACGAGGAGGTGCTACAATGAGTATCAGGGTGCACGAGAGGAGTGGAGTTGAGGAGAAGAGAGATAGACACAGCAATACCTCCGGAGTGGCTTGTCCCCCCTGATACGAGAGCCGATAGAGGCCGGGGAGGTATGGGCAGCTAGGTTCTCTCCAGCAGGCATTCCTCTTCAGGTGGCAAGTAGAGTGGGTGGCGCTCCCCAGGGGACTTTTTTCGCCGTTCAGGAGGGGAGACATCTGGCCCTTGACAAAGGGCAACAGGATGAGGGGATTGCCACCCTTTCATGGAGGAGGATTCGGGTGGTGGGTCTTCAAGGGAAGACTTGGCGACTGGACCCCTATGTTTTTTGGCTAGAGCTCAAGGAGTAGCGCCTTTGGATCTGGGAGGATAGACCACTTGATGAGCTGGAGTGGGATCCAGGAGAGTGGCCATGGTCGGCCTCTACGGTTGCCAAAAAGCCACCCAGGTTCCTAGAGTATTCTGCCAGGATTGGCAAACATGTACTGATGCAGGAGGTTATTTGCTCTGGGTGCCGTCACGCAGCAGGCACTAGGCGGAGCACAGCATCACGGGGCCCTTCCGACGGACCTTCTGGCGCCGCCTATGGGATAGCTGGAGACCGAGGAGGGTGTCGTATTTTTTATGGCTGGTGGCACATGGAGGTTTGGCGGTGGGAAGCTGGCTTGCCCAAATGCGGGAGGGAGGTTGTAAGCGTTGCACACAGCAGCCTTTGGAAACCCCAAAGCACTGCCTTTGGTCTTGTGAGGAGGCGCAGCTTGTGTGGAGAGGAGCATGCCGTATCCTTCGACATATAGCTCCCAGCCTTTGGTGTGTTTCATGGGGAGCTTTCTGTTGGCAGGTAGTTAGCCAGGGCTGTCACCTTTTGTACGAGGCTGGGATGCAAGACACGATATTCATGATTGAGGCAGGGTCATGTGCAGTGGTCGGTTTGGAGGCTTTACCCATCCGCCAGGTACTGGAGCCCATAGCAGACCGCTTGGAGATATGGAAGATCATAGGGAGTCTTACTGGATGGCATGCCTGGAAGGCGCGATGCCAGGTTGCTTTCGGCAGAGAGAGACTTTCAGCACTTGCGACCTAGTAGAGCTATGGACCTCCATCATCCACTCCCTCCGCGGCCGATGGGATCAGGTGCAGGGCGAGTCTAGGGCTTGTGAGGAGCTCCGTGGTCACTTCATGCGTACCTGGGGCGGCCAGGGCCTGTTCTTTGTGATGTAGGCAGGCAGCCCCATTTGGCGATATAACCACCCCCCCAACACCACCCACCCACATCTCCCCCCCCCCCCCCCCCCCGCCCCCCGCCCCCGGCTTCTTGCCCCCATCCCCCTTAGACTGCCTTGAGAGGCTTGTTTACATGATGTATTGGTGACATTGCATCAGCTCCAGTTAATCAGTTGAGCATGAGCACTCTGTTGTAATCAGTTTTTTTGAGTAATATAATCAGCCACATTTTACTTGCAAAAAAAAAAGAGAGTAAAAAATGAATGCTGATGGCCTATGTGTTGATATCGGAAAAGTACAATGATGTTGAAAATTGAATGGGAGCCAACTGGTGTAGAAGCTGAAGCTGGAACCAGGGTGAAGGCTTAAAGGTGAAGGTAGTAGGAAGGCACACAAGGATCAGGGATAATCGAAGATGCAGTCCCGGGTCTGTAATGCACAGGGATTAGTGACACGTGAAGTGGCAGTCTAGGTTGTATGGTGCTGAAGCCAGAGTCAAAGATGCCACAAACAGGAGGATGGAGTAGGTTGTTACTTGTATGGATCCTGAATGTGAGAAGCCAACCAGAAGCCGAAGGTGGGGTTATCAGGCTGTCAGATGTGTGCGCATTTCAGATGCCAATGAAGAGAGAATTCGGTATATTAGTTGTAGTTGCAGTAGCAGCATATTCTCATTCTTGACACAGGAAAGGTTGCATTTTGCATGTACAAATGCACAAATGCTGCATGGCAGACAAGAGGTACAGTTTTGAGGCAAGCGACAGCTGAGTTTTGACTACAGACAGCAGGAGGCAGTTGCCAGCAATCACAGGCAGTACCAGTTATTGAAGGTGATGTCATCACAGCCAAGGCAGCACAATACTGTGTTTTGCGGCCAGCAACCTGATTATGACATAACAGCTCCAGAGGCAGTGGAAAGCTGCATTTTGGCAGCTGCAGCAGTCATGATGTGGTAGTAGAAGTCATAGATAGCTTGCAGAAGCAAGTGCAAGTTCCATAACGTAGAGGCTGGTGTGGGGAGGCTGGATATAGCTGTATGGTGCAGTTTGAGAGATTCAGTCTCAGATGTTAGGTGTGGTCTTCTTGATGATCTCGTTTCTAGTTACGACTGGTTTTTTGGTTCAGGAGTTAGTATAATAATGTGGTGGGAGTAGTTGATTCCATCATCATTCTGGACTTTTATTGGTCTTTAAAGAGAACATTTCATGTTGAATTAGCCCTTTTGGGAGATATTGATTGTGGGCACGCAACTTGTTTTTATTTTTATGTTTGTTTTCATTTTTGGCTGTTGGAATTCACCTAACTTGATGCTTCTATGGACAGGAAAAAATGGGTCAAGGATGATAACTTTGTAGTCTATCTATCCAAATAGTCAATATCACCTTGACCAAGTATGCGCTGGGAATTATTGAAAGGAAAGCTGGAATTACCTCTGTGAACGAGTGTAATTGCTTCACAGTTTGTGAAGTGTGAAGCTAAATATGTATTGTAATCTTTAAGCTTATGCTTCATTAAGAGCGTTAAGCTAGTGTGATGTATGTATCCATGGATGTGCTTACATTGATTAATATGAGAGTCCAGTTGAGGAAGGCCGTTTAATGTTGAATGCATGTGCTGACATGGATTAATATTGAACATCAAGTTAATGTGTAAAGCTGTTTAATGATGTACGTGTTTTGCTACCATCACTGTGAGCAAGAATGTATTGAGTAGAGATTTAGAAATAGTCCCAAGTATTCCTACAATTAACCCTTTCAAAATTCAGAACAAGACTAGACTTCTCATCTATATGAAGCATGGACTTAGTAGGAAGCTAGTGTTCCATGCTAGGATAAAACACATTTGAGGTGCATTATCATTTTGTGAGAGAGAAGATATTCAGAAGAGAGATCGACTCGGTATATGTCATCACACAAGATCAGATAGCTTAAATTTTCACAAAGGCATTGGGTGGAGAGAAGCTTTGAAAATTTTGAAGTTTACTTGGTTGGAGTTGTAGAGGTGCAGTTGAGCTTGAGGGGGGAGTGTTGAGATGCCAAGCTCAACAAGTGTGAACATCGATGATGGAATGTCTGGTTAGAGAGGTCCGTACGTCTACACTTAGCACATCAATGGCCATTATAATCTTCACATGGACACTGACTTATCACTTGTTATATTTGGTCAATTACACCTACCTACATTTGGCATATGGAGCATTGAAACTTGGATCGTCTTTTAAATGCACTAGCTCAAATTTATTAGCGTTGTCCACTAGGGCATATGCTATTGAAATGGTATCGTAACAAGGTGGTTTATACCCCAAATTTTTTTGTGATTCATGGTTGAGAATATACTCATTTCGTCCATCTTCTAGCTCGGTACTACAACTGATCTTTTGAACGGAGCAGGTTCACTATAGCCTTCAATAATCAAGGCAAGGAAACTTTAGCTTCTTTCCTCCATCCTCGCGATAGTAATACAATGTGAAACATATACTTTCAGATGCACTTAAAATTAGGCGACACTGTATTGGCTCCTCTATCTGAAACCTAGTAACCATATTCTCTGGTCATTGCCATGTAGATGTGATCCTTTCTTATGCATCTAGCATTTTACACTCCTTTCCTCATTAACAATGACTGAATGATGATAGTTCGCTAATGGTCAAATTTTAGAATTTCTTTTTGTATGATCTTTCCCACTTAATGTATCTTCTCCATTGTGTTACATAAAAGTAGGCACCTTTTGTCAAAACAAAAAAGTTCATGGTACTCGTCATAGTCTAGTGCTAGGCAAACACCTTTTACCTAATGTGATACCAAATTTTCACATTTCATTTATAAATGGTACTATGATGGAAGCTTTAAAAGTAAAACAAGTAAAATTAAAAGTTAGTAGTTTTATTTTCATTTATAACATCTTTAAACATTATATCCTTCTCAAATGTCCCTCTTACTTTGGCAACTCCAACGTTAAGCTAATGTAGTTGTGTGCGCATACATTCTTGATAGACTCCACCATAAATTTGCTTTATGAGAATCGAGGTAGCATGTTGTGCAATGTCTCTATATGGTTGAAGCCCACTAGGAAGGCCTCATCAAGGATCATGGTGGCATTTTGGATCCCTTTTGGTGGCATGCTCCGAAAAGACTTTAGCTAGTGTCCCAAAACTACTACACTATGCTCCAAAAAATTAAAAGTGCAATGCTCTATCGCATGCTTGTGCGTCCTTGTTCATTAAAAGTTACTTCTATTTTTTTCATTAAAGGTGCTCTAGTATTTATTTAGTCAATTTTTTCATGTATTGAGGATCTACACATGCCATAAGTGAAATCCACCAAGAATTTCACCTCAATTGCATGTGCCCATAAATAATGCGTTCTCTCTTATCAATCTATTGTGCCCTTAAAAACCTTCATTCGATGTTGTGTCATGGACGATTTTGTCCAAAATGAAGAGAGAATTGTCACTCATATGAGTTTCGCATCATACGTGTTTGTTATCCCCATACCTTGTATGAGCTTTCATTAGTGATGAGGTCTAGCCTTTCATGTAGTATTTTTTTTTCATGTGACTAGTCTCAAACAACCACCACTTGTGGAGGGTTGTAATATTGGCGTGTGTTCCAACTTATATAAGTAATTATTGTTCATATTTTAATTTATTAAGTATAAGTTTTCATTGTATGTAGATAATCTTATGTTTATTGGTTGTAGCTTGGTTTCTTTCATTGCCTTGTACTTACATGTTTGGTTTAGGGATAATAAGTTTTTTTTGCCTTGCCTTTGTATATAGAACCAAGTCAATCCACAAACTGAGGTAACTACATCCAATAGTATATTAAAGAGTATATACATGAATGAAGAGTCTCACTATATCAAAGGCAAGGCAAGGGTTAATAGTTAACTTGCAATAATTAGCGCAAAGAGAAATACAAGGACAAAGTGCATGAAAAGTCTAATGATCACAACATTGTTATTAGAAAGTCCATTGTAAAGATTGAAGAACTAAATATAGTAAGCGAGAATAAAATGCTAAGTATATCGTAGTAGCTTCCTCTTAATGTTTCTTAGTTGATTGATACTTCATCTACATATTTTCAATGTTGGCTTGTATATTCTTAGTAACCTCACATAAGAATTGGTTTCAATTGTATCATAGTATAACATGTTCTTTGACATTGGAAAATGACTTGGCATTAAATATTATCGATATTATGAATGCATAGCTAGAGTTTTTTTTAGGTAGTACTTTTATTTTACATAATATACGTCATATATTAGTAGACTTTGACCAAAAGCATTCTATCTATTAGACAATTGGATGATGTAGGTTTTTATATCTTTTGGTGATTTCACATGGAAGATTAGTCGTAAAAGTTTTATATTTGCTTGAGGTGCAAAGGCTAGTGGTCTGTATTGCTTATTTGTATTTGGGTCTTTTAATCATGTTTTGGTCGTGATTAATATATTGCATATACTTTATGGCAAAAATCAAATATCTTATTTATATTTTAGCATTGGCTTACTCATTGATAACTAGTCTAGGTATAAATTGAAATACTTAAGATTTAATAATGAAGATGTGTATGTTTCTAAAGCAGTTGAGGAATTTTGTGATGCGGTGAGTATTAAGCGCCAATTGATTGCTCCTTACATTCCATCCCAAAATGATGTTGCAAAGTACATAAACATGAGTGTTTATGAAAAAGTCCATAATATGCTTAGTTAAGTAAGCTTACTGCAATATTTTAGGGTTGAGGTAGTTACTATTGCTATACATTGAATAAACAAATCCTCATGTATTGCTATTGGTTGTTAGGTTACATAGGAGGTATGGTCTGGAAAACCTTTATTGTATATGTATCTTAGAGTCTTTCGATAATGAGGCTTATTGCTATGTATCCAATGACAAATCCAATAAGTTAGATTCTACGTCAATTAAATGTTTTTTTTAAAAAAATGGAGATATATGTGAAATGGGTTATTGCTTATGGGATTTGTAGGCAATATTATCCATAGCCATGATATTGTTTTCCACGAGGAGAAGATGCATAAGCAGCTTGAGGGAGTAGTTGAGGTACGTAATCTTTTAGAATGAGTCTCCTATTACTATACAACCAGCTAGATAGCCTATATTTGATGTTCCAATAGCTCATGATCATTATGTTGAACAAGATATAGAGGCTCCATTATTTGTCTACTAGAGATAGACGTCAATCTTATCAATTTCTATTCTCTATGAACTATATTATAGTGAGTTTTTTATGAGTCTCTTATTTTTGAGGAGGCTATGTGGAGAGGTGATAGTCACTCTTGGAACATGGCCATGCAGTCTCAATTTAATTTTCTACAAAAAAATCATACATGGAATTTGGTTCCTTATCTAGTGAAAAATATGCATCGTCGTGCAAGCGAGTTTACAAGTCAAAGAGTATTTTTAGACACCCCAACCCAATATATAAGGCTAACTTGGTTACTAATGATTTTAAGCAAGAGCATGGTATTGACTTTGATGAAGTTTTCTTTCTTGTAGTCAAGATGACTATCTTATGCTCGGTTTTTTCCTTAGTTGTATAGTTAGATCTTTACCTTTATAAGATAAATGTGAAAATAGCTTTTTTGCATATAGACTTGCATGAGAGAATGTGTGTGTGTGTAGCAATCTAAGGGCTTTATGAAAAAAAGTAAAAGAAACGTAGTGTGCAAGTTAAAAAAGACCATTTATGGCCTTAAGTAGACACTTAGAGAATGGTATCGTAAGTTTGATCTTTTTATGCATTCATAGGGATATACTTGTAGTGATATGAATCTATGTTTATATTCAAACAAGACTTGTGATGGCAATAATATTATCTTTATACTTCATGTCGATGATATGTTGATTGATTTGGAAAAGCTCATGATGAGTTGGATTCTTTAAGGACTCTAGCTCAAGAAGAGCATTGAGATGGATATGGACAAGCCTTACATATTTTCGAGTGATATGAATCTATGTTTATATACAAATAAGACTTGTGATGGCAATATTATTATCTTTATACTTCATGTCAATGATATGTTGATTACTTTGGAAAAGCTCATGATGAGTTGGATGCTTTAGGGACTCCAGCTCAAGAAGAGCATTGAGATGGATATGGACAAGTCTCACATATTTTCGGTATGCGCATCATGCGTGATCACTCAAAGGGGCTCGTTTATCTATTACGATAGGCGTACATACAAAATATGCTTGAGCGATTTCATATACATGATATTAAGCCTATTGGTTATCCTTTATCTTTTCATGTGAGGGTCAATTAGTCACTTGTTCATAATCAAATGAGCAAAAGATCGAGATGGCCAACATCCCTTATGCATTCATAGCGTGTAATTTGATATATGCCATGATAGCCACGCGTCTTGATATAACATTTGCAGTGGAAATTATGACACGTTATATGGCTACATTGGACACTATAAAGGATATCATGAGATACTTGAAATGCATTGTAGATATTTGCATTTGCTATGGTGGCAAGGATACTACAATCATGAGTTCCACTGACTCATTACTATACAAGACATGCAAATAGTAGGAAGTTCATCTCTCAATATGTCTTCACATTTGTTGGAGGTGCTATTTCTTGGATATCTAAGGTATAGAAATACGCGGCCTTATCTACTATTAAGGCAAAGTATATTGTAGCCATTGAGACTTGTAAGGAGGCCTTATGGTTAGGTTGTCTAGTAGTAGACCTTGGTATTATTGTTATTTTTATACTGCATTCGAATTTTATGAGTGCTATTTAGTTGGCCAAGAATTTGGTTTGTCATGTAAAAACAAAGCACATTGAGGTGTGTTATTACTTCATTAGGAGGTGATAGAGAAAAAGTCTGTTGAGCTTATTAAGATCTTGATTAATGAGAATCTTGCAAATCTGCTTACTAAAAATCTCTCAGCGGAATGTTTTGTCTTTCTTAGGAAGATGATGGGTGTAGAATGAGATTAAGTGTATTCCTCATCTTGATATACTCTATGTACATTTGTATTTTCACTTTTTACTTGTTCTCTCCTCATTAGAGACACATTTGTCTTTAAGTGAGAGGTTGGGAATAAAGGTACATGTGCCTACATCACCCTACATTTACTACACACATTGTGATTGTACACTTGTACATTGCATGTGGTGGATGCCCATCATTGTCACTTTATTCTTTATTCTTTTAGTAACTATTGAATAAGGGAAGGCCAACCATACATTATAACTGTTGGAGTTTCCATATATGGTGTGTCTCTCGCTCTCTTGCTCCATCCACCATAAATCTTGCTTCCACTTATGTGCTTCCACTCGGGCTCTATCTTTCAGTAATAATGATATATAAGGCTTTCTATGATATGGATTCTTAGTTGATTCAATCATGTGTGTTTAGGTACATGTTTTGTGGAGGATTCACATTCCCTCTTATTGGTTACTCACCATTATATGTATATCTTCCATGGAGTAAAATATGAAAAGTGAGATGAGTGAAAATGAGTGGAAACTAAAGCATTTTGATGTCTTATTATATCAAATCATTTCCCCCCCCTTAAAAATGGGCATGCCATTTTCTTTAGAGGAAAATTCAAAAAAATATGATAATATTTATTAAGCTAATTTTTTTGCAATTTGTTACTTTGTGTTTGCTTGGATATGTGGTCTTTGTATATTTCATCTACATGTGTACTCTGACGTATTGTTCACCCTTGGATTTAAAGGAAACGATGGCAAAAACAAGCCATAAACCAAATGGTTAGGAGATGTCTATGAGTATATCCTTGTTGAGTCAAATGGAAGAGTAATCGAAGGTCATGAAATAGCTATTGAAGGCATTGGATACTAGAAGTTTTAAGAAGATATCGACTTTGGGGTCGATGGGGACCCAAGTCCCCTCCCTTAAAGATCCTTCTCAATAAAGTGCTCAAAGGTTTTGCAATTTTTAAACATTCAAAGTTTGTTCAAGAGTTACCAATATGTTGAATCCTTTAACTTTGGGACAAAGTAATCCGACTCAAGTTCGTTGTTAATTGGTTTTACACAAGATATTGAATCTCTATATGTATAGGCATGGATGATCCTTGGTGATTCCCTTGCAACTTTGATAATTGCTTGTTACCTTTGTAATTGGAACTTCCATGACTCTCAAATTCCTTATCCAAATCGCTACACAAGTAGCAAAAGGAGCTACCTTATACTCAATCCTTGTTGAGTAATAACTAGTCACCAATCTCCTATCCAATGGTAATTCTAGTGTTCCACTTAGCCTTCTCAGCCTTTTTTGTTGATTTTTGGATTGCACCAATCTCTCTTGTGCCCCTCCCATGTTTCAATAGTTGTATTCACAAGGCCAATGATTTTCATGGGCTTGCTTGTGGATCTACTTAGGATTATAATTAGATATCAAAGGTGTAGTGTTGCACCCTTCGAGAAATCTTTACACATGGATTACAAAGGTAAATGCCTTGTAGTCCATTATCCCTAAAGCCTTTGGATTGGTCAATACCTTTGTGAGAGATTATATTTTTGCTAAGTTTTTGAGAAACATTAATGCCCAAGGAGAAATGTAAAAGTTTCTAACATATCAAATGAAAATTTGGACCTTATGAACTTCCTTGTTACAAAAACATTTGTTATGATGTCTTGTCGTAATGACGACATGGTTAATCTACATAAAATATTATCGAGGCATCTCATCCTAGCAACAAGGGTTACATATATTAGCATATGAAGTGTTTGCAAGTTCAATGTGTAGAAACCTATATGGTCAAGACTTGTACGAAGTAGTGGTTATCTCTTCATAAAGACAAGCCTCACTTTAATTTCTACGTGTGTGAGCAATTAGGGAGTAAACCCATGAAATTAGTGGTTTCTTATATGTTTCCAATGAACCAATACATCTGAAATTTTTTGTGCTCCTCTATTCTCTTTGAACATTTGCATATTCAAAATTAGTTTTGAAATTCTTTTCTTCAAATACTTGCCTTGGTTATTTGGCAATCAAGGAGTTGGAACTTCATTATCTTATAGCTCTTCCCTCTCCTTAAAAGGCCTTCATCAGTTTGTGTAGACTTATGGTGGTTACTTCTTCAATGGCTTAGTTAGTGGATGAACCTCTAGTCTTTCACATGTGGTTGTCCCATGGACAGAACATTGTATTTTAACACTAAATATTAAAATATTATTTTGACTCATCTCAAAAGCAATAAGCTGTGAACCTCCACTTATTTTAAACATGTGAACAACAATCACAAATGTTTTGAAATGTATAGTAGAAGGCTTCTTTCAAAGTGAACCTCAAAACTTTTGCTTGTAAAACCTTTTATAACTCTACTACTTTAGGATCTTGTACCACCATATTGATTGCTTTGTCCCAAAAAGAATTTGGTAATATTTCCACCTTATATTGGAACATGGAATCCCCATCATGGCATCACTCCATAGTGCCCTTTTGTTGAGGCGCCACCATGAAATGCATTTAAAGTCACTTTCTTTGTTGTACCCAATGGAATTGAACTCTCATCAATTGTGAAAACCTATAAACAACTAATTGGTATTGTCCTACTTCATCTAGAGCCCTATAAGATTGGGTACTCTGATCACAACTTAGAGGTGGAATTTGAGATATTTCAATGGTAATCAAACATGAAGTTGAAGTTGAGCCATGCTTGATCGTGGCCTTCATATGCCTTGAATTCATTTTCATGTATTGGTTCTCCAATAAATTTGGATTGCCTTTTAAAAAATCTCATATGTGAAGTAGTTAAAACCCCTTCATTTGGTTTTGAAAGTCATTGAGGGCTAGTGAAAGTTTGGTAGGTTGGAGATGATTGTTGTGGTATCCAAGATGAAATTGCCTTATGTTGAATTACCATACTGCCACCATTTATAATGAATTCATAAGATGTAATCAACACATCCTTCTTAAGTTTTACTTCTTTGATTGGGAGTATATAATCAATGCATTCCTTTGTACATTGATTACAAAATCATGATGTCTACTTAAATAAGATTGTGTAACAAAGACTATGTGAAAGGTTTGTGGTCCAAAAAAAGAATCTTGACGCAACCCATGAAAAAAAAGTTCCATTGACTTTACATACAATTCCAATCAATCACAATATACTATTAATTTTGAGTGTGCTATATCCATGTCATCTTGCATTATTAAGTAAATGTTATCCGATTTGGCTTGTGTTAAAAAATTGTATGCTTTCAAAGGATAAAAATATCATGTATTCAAATTGAGATTGAAAATTTTGTGTGATCCGAGTTATGATATCAATAAAGTTTTTGTAAGGAAATCATTGAAAATGACTTGCCAGTTGATTCATCTACTTATGTTACCAATGCTATGTCTATGGTTTGCTCTTTATGTTATCAACTAGCTCTAGCTCCTAGTGTTCAATTCACTAGTTATATGTACAACTAGTGGTATCTAATAGTGGTAACTACATCTAAGGTTGAGGAATCAAACTAATTCTAGATATTATCTTAACAAAGTGCAATATTTCTCACATATTTATATTATGTTAATAGAGTGTAGTGCTTACTCCTTCCTAACAAAGTACATTTTTGCTAACCACTTCATTCCATAGCTAATGATTGTTACACCACTCTCATCAACTACTATCAATTGGTCTAGTCCTCCATTCCTCAATGTTGATTGAGACAAGAATTTCATCTAACAAATTGCATTTAATCCATCATAATAAATGAGTGAAATAATAATGCACAAAATTATTATGTGTGAATTAACGAACACATGTGACCAACCAAAGGACAAAGGCTCTAGTGCATAAACAATGTGAACACTATTCACTAGAGCTAATCACACTACAAAATGATTGGACCAAAGTATATTGATCTAGCATATAAACAATGCAATCTATATTTATTATAGCTAGTAATACTATGAAGAAAGAATGTGGACTACATTCACTCAATTTAATAACACTACAAACAAATTGAAGATGCTTTTGTTCTTTTGGTATCTATCTATTATCTTATCTTTTTTATAATAGTTATTCACTCTAACATTTGCTACACTAGAATATACACTTTTTCTTTGTACTCTTAATTGGTACTCAATGCAAAACATAGCTACAACCATGGTATATGATGTGGAGCTCTCTTTAGAACACCTAGAAAATTGAGGAAATATTGCAAGAAAACTTGAAGCACCAATGAGCAACATTTTCATCTGTTTTGATAAGCAAGACCAAGGAAAAGAAGAATAGAACTACATGTCACAATGTGTCATACAATCTCATAATACTTTTTCCATAGATTTATATTTATTGTTACGCACCTTCGTTATCACAACAATGAGCTCACAAAGAAGAATGATTAGCATTATATGAATTCATAGCCTTGGAAGGATAAGCTTTCAAACATCAATTGTCTTCATAGTCTTCATCTCATGGAATCACCCTTCAAAGGTAATAGCAACTTTTTAGGGATTCACTCGTGTAAGTAAGTGAAAATGATGCAATTTGCTGATGTTTAGTATGTTGCTAATTGAATGAACAAAAGGTTATCAATGCACCAAGAATTCCAAGTCTCTTACTACTATTGAGAGCATCCATGAAAAGATTTCAACTTTTTCTCAAGATAAACTTAGAATTGGTCAACTCTCCTTAAACTTCTTCACTATTCACCACTTATACGTTTATCGGTAACTCCTTAGCAATAACAAGTCTTTTGTTCCTCTTTATGTTGTTTTTCTCTTATACTTCAGGTTCTCTCCAAATTATTCGCCACAATCATGTAGAGTTTTCATGTTTTTCGCCTCTAATGCTTTAGTTTCTTTGCATTTGGACGATAGTGGAAACATTCGCATTTTTTATGCTTGCATTAGAACATTGTTTGTGCTCATTGTTGGATGAAGCTTCAATGGTTTTCCTCCATAGCAATCCTCATTTGCCAATAGTACAATTTCTTTGATTTTTTGCATCTTCAAATACTAGGTTGATATCACTTCTTCTCACATGTAGCATCTCACAATGCTTTGCTCATTGATTTATCTATATTATCACACAAATTCATATACATTATCACAAGAACATAGTCACAAATAAGATAGATAGACATCATAATGAATTCATGTCATTGAAATAATTCTCTTTTTAATACTTAATTGTCTTTCTAGTTTTTATCGCACATAATCTCTCTCATAAATATAACGTTCTCACAAAAAATGGCCAACCCTTACTATTAGATTCAACGAGAGCTTAACAAACGGGACATAGAATCACTAATGGATCAACTATCTCTACCTAGTTGGCTTGTACTCTAGCTTCCTTATGCATTTCTCATGCAAGCAAGACACCAAAGATTCAAGAGGTGTAGTAGACTCATCTAGTTACCTTTAGCATGTTGTTGCACTCCAAGTTGCTACCTTGACTCTTTCACATTCACACTATGCAACTCCAGTATGGAGAAAAGAAGAAGGAGAAGAAAAGAACAAAGTTGAGCTTCTTTCAATGGTCCCTCTCTCTCTCTCTCCACTCTCCATCACACACTTCCTCTCATTCCTTACACTTCTAGCAATAGAAGCAAGAGGGGAAGAAGAGATGGGAAGCAAAAGGTGAAGATGAGATTTGTACTTACTAGGCTCTCAAGATGAGCTTCACTCTCACTAGGCTCTCACTCAAGCTCACATTCTCACACACTCTCTCCCCCCTCACTCTCAAGAAATGGTGCAACAAGATGATAAACAAGAAGTAGGAGAGTAGAGTCTCCATGTTGGTGCACATAAGAATGGGCTCTCCATTCACTCAATCTTGGTGCAGGACTAGCCCTTTTCTTTTATGTATACATTATCTTCTTGTGGACACATATTAATGAAGAAGTAAATAGAGATTCCCCACAACTTTTTCTTGAGTTTATGATGGATCCTTTTCTTTTATATATACAATATCTTCTTGTGGATAAGTTAATGGAGAATCAAATAGAGATGTTCTACAGCCTTCCCATCCATTGTGGGCCTTCTAAGGTAACTTTAAGAACAATTTGCAATTTGAATAGGATTGAGCTCAACTCTCATTGAATATTAATAATCTAAAGAATGTATTTCAATGCAACAAGTAATAAGTTGGAAATATTAGAAAAGCACATTACGAATGAATGTTGCCTAGATTAATACATTGAGATCCTTTGAAATTGATCTTGATTCAAAAACAATTATATTCATACACCCCTGATTAGTCCTCTTCAATCTTCCAACTTGTCGCTACCAACCTTTTTTCTTTGTGAGACTTGCTAGCCACGTGTCAATCCCATGGCATGCTCCTTTGATTTAGTGTAGTGACCTTCAAAAGATCCATGTCTAGGGAATGCATGGAACTCAATGGATAGAAAGATACTATATGGTATTGTTGCCCTACTAACAAGGATTTTAGGGTTGTTGGCATTGATGGTTACAACGCCCCATCTTTGATTTACCTACACAAGCATTGCACTCTCCCTAGGGATGCATCTTTCTAACAATGAAGTGGTGTGGTGTGTGAGAAAGTGCAATTGGGAGATGGGTCTAACATCAAGTTGCAAAGCTCCTTGGCGTGTCTCACACTTGAGGACACAGTTGGATGGGTGGTGCAGTAGAATTCTAGGTAACAAGTTTGCCAAGCAAACTCAGGGTATCTTGCCCTTCATGTTTCCTAAATTTTTGGAGTGGGAGAAGAATGGGGCTAGGGAGTTAGAGAAGGAGCTAATTAATCAAGCCACTAAACATCTCTAAGCTTCAGGACCCCTAGGCATAGTGGTTATGAGTGCACCTAATAGCCTTTACTCTCTTTTTCCTTTTTCTTTTTTCAAATGTTGCACTTTTTTTTAAATAAAATTGAATTTATATACAAGTTGCAATTTTTGCAAAAATAACCTTTGCTCAATCAACAGATATTCATTTACTAACTCTCAAAGTGGAATGAGCAATTCTAGAAAAATGGGTGCGTGCTATGAAAAAATCTGTTGTTGACCATGTCTTGAGCAAAGCAATGCAAAAATACAAGAGTAGCAACTCTCGAATATGGATCCATGCCATTGCAAATTGTTCAATTCCAATATTGGCATTGAAGAAGAACGAGGGTAAGCCATGTTTGTAGCTAGCTTGCAATGATATTATTTGCTTCTTGATCATACACTTCATAAGCCTTTCAAAGAAGATACACTTGGTGCTTTTTGGTTTTCACTTGTTTCAATTATCCTTTGAAACATGTGCATAATATTCACATTCAAAAGTTTTGAAATGTGAGACAAATGCTTTCCCAATACAAGCCTCATGAGGAAATTTTCCATTAAGAGCCTTTAGGTACCTCTCATTGAGAATCCAAACTACAGTACTAACATTTTCAACCCAAAAATGGTTAGGCAATCCTTACCCTTAAGCATGCACCATGGCCATTTTCCATAATGGTGCAATTTCGATGTTCAACAACACCATTCTACTGAGGTGTATAAGGCATCGTTATAGCTTATACTTTATCCCTTTGCTCTTGCAAAAGTCTCAAATCTCCTTTGAGTAGAACTCACCACTAGTAGTAGTTGTTCTAAATTTCTTCACACTTTTCCTTGGTTTATTTTCCACAAGTTTTAGCCATTATTTAAACTTACCAAAAGCTTGAGCCGTATATGCATCTTGCAAAACAAGTTAGCATGCACTAACTCTAGAGAAGCCTTTGCTTTATCCTTACTTTCATGGAAATTTATTTCTTTTTTTTCTAGCTTGTGATGCATGGATTGAAATCAAGTAGCCGAAACTTGTACCACCACTACAACCATCAATGTATATAAGGTAGCTATATATTCCTTACTACAGAATCATGAGATTCTCATGATAATAGAAACTGAAAGCATGCATATAATGTCTTATGTGCTCCCAAATCACAAGGATGTTAGGAAGGAAGTCATGCTTATAAGAACCTTCATGAAGGCAACTAAGTCGAATGTCTATTTTGATGCACAATGCATACATCTTAGCCTTTCAAATGTCTATCCTCAAGGGAAGGTAAGAAAATTGCAATAAAGTAAACCACAACCTCTAGTAAGGTATGTAAGAAATTGTTCAAAGAGTTGCTCAAGGCTCAAAGGAGAAAAATGAGCCATTAACCAAGCTCTTTCAAATAAGATGTTCTCTCGAAGGAATAAGTCTACATTTAATGGGTGCATTATGACTCAACTAGTGTATTATTGCTCCATGTTATTGTACTTTAGGCTTTACATTGACCATCACCCAACCTTATATTTGGCATGCGTAGAGATTTAAAATTTTTTCATTCATGAATGCGCTCAACACCCTTGCTATGAGCATAATAGACATAATACTCCCCACATTATAATTCATGCTACAGAATTGAAGCGTTGGTTCGATTTGGTCATGTCTATTATTTGAGCAACTCGAATAAGGTATTTGGCATCTAACTTGATATGGTAAAAAGGATGGCAACCAAGTTGTTCCATTGACACTTGCAACACATGCTTGTCTGCATTAGTCCTCAAATAATCATTTGCCTGGTTGTTTTTGTGTGTAATAGGTGCAACCTCTTCATATCAACTCATGTACCAAATTCTCTTAATTTGATTGCTTTACAGTCATGTATATCATTGTTCCCTAAAAGTGGGCTCTTGATTCGCCCCTTGTAACTTTTAGGAATATGTGCTAATGAAAACATCAATTGATCCTTTAATCATTTGGTTACACAATGTAGGCTTTTATCACAATTTATTTGTTCATATCACTACTTCATTATAACACATAGACTGGCACATATTACAAGTAGGGGTTTCCCTACCTGTGTGTGTGTGTGTGTGTGTGTGAACATGTAACTCTCTCTCAAACATCCACACACACACATAGACACGCTTATTACATGGATATCTTTTGTTTACACATGTGCACATGCACGTGTGTGCATTATCCCTCCCTCCCTCCCTCCCTCCCTCCCTCCCTCCCTCCCTCCCTCTCTCTCTCTCTCTCTCTCTCTCTCTCTCTCTCTCTCTCTCTCTCTCTCTCTCTCTCTCTCTCTCTCTCTCTCTCTCTCTCTCTCATACACCCCCCCCATATATACACACACAGACAAGGAAACATCCAAATCCCTAATTATCTTATGGTTTTGTCATACACACATAATTAAATATATATTTAAACCCTTTTAGTGTGCACACTTTTCCTCTTAAGATAATGGAGATTGAGATCTCAAATAGATAGTTAAGCATCACCTATTGTTGGACATAGAGTTTTTTTATTAGTGCTTGGTTGACTTAGAAGTTTGCACTTTTCTATGCTTGGCAATCGCTTCTCAAGCACTAACTAATCATTGCCTACATACAAGAATTTGATTAATATATCATTTTTTTGTTGTTTTGATGCAAGCATTTAGCTATGGATATCGCTAGATTCAATTTCGTTTATATTGCATATCTTTTTGGTGTGCCGCTATCCTCAGCTATTCACTTTTAATGCAATTTGATAAGGACAAAATGCATTGTAGATTTATCTAGGCAAGTAAGTTTATTGAATTTCAAATATGGAAGTTAAAAATATGCATGCATTTTTTGGTTGTTAATGGCTAGAATCTTATTATGTTTATCCCTTGAACCCACTAATAATTAGCACTTTTACAAATGGTTTAAGTGTGTATGGGGGGTATTATTAGCATTGAATTGAAGCATATCTATTTTTGGAATAATACCAAAATTTTGAGGTGATTTGACATAAAATAAAGTCAACCAAAGATAGACCCACTTTTTTGGGTCGCAACATTTAGTAGTTTTCTTGAAAATAAAAGTTATAGCTCTTTCATGACCTATGTATATATGACTAATAGTAAAGTTATCTACTATGAAAGTGGTATGTTATACAATGCAAAAAAATTAAATAAATCTAATTAAAGGTATTGAAGATAGTGTTTGAGTTTCATAAGGTACTGAAGAAATAGTATTATTAAATGGAAGTTTTGGAAAACCCTCAAAATACCTTACGAGTTTGAGAGTGCTCAAACTGACTCTTGAATCTATGCCTTGAATTGGTTATTTTTTAAGTCCTTAGGGTTTGGTTTTCTAAGTAACTTTCTAGGTGTGAGTGGCATGACAATTGGGTTCCATGACAACACCTACAATACATATTAACATGGATGGTGCTAACCATGCTTTTTTTGTATGGATGCAAGTAACAATTGGACCCTTTACTTACATATGCTTAGAAAGATTCCTCCTAGAGAAAAGAATCCCCTTTCTATCCCCTCCTTTGTATACTTATTTCAAATTCGATGAAATCTTTGGTAGTAGTAAGTTTTGCTAAAATTAAGGTTTTTAATCCTTTTAAGCCTTCTAAAATCCATCATGTGTAGTTAGACATCCATCATAGATTGTAGAATTCAAAATTAGATCTATAATGCTTCATGGTCTTAAGAAGAATCACATTAGTTGCATCCCATTGCTTTTTGTTTGGATCCATTCAATAGAGCATCATGAAATGTTCAAAACAATCAATTTTTTAGTTTGATATTATTATTGCATGCACTTGGAAGGCATTGGTTCACCACTAGAGTTTTACGTGAGGATACCTGCCTTATCTAGATTTTATCACTCAATATATTGTCATTGAAGTATCATAAGCTTTTCAACATAAATTCAAATTATGATATGAGTTTGAATAGGATAAGTACTTGGAACCACCTTGTTTAAGCCCTATACTAACCATCTAAGCTATTGGTATTGAGATGGCAAGCTCAACACATGCATGCATTAATGATGGACTGCCTAGTTAGATGGGTCTACATGTCTACTCTTAGTAGGTCAATGGTCATTATGATCTTCACATGGCCATTGAGTTATCACTTATAATATTTAGTTTGTTGCACCTACCTATAACTTGCATAATTATAGCGCCAATCGATTAGTATAGTTAGGTATGCATTGTTTAACTTAGTAGATCACTTTCGTTTATGTTATATCTTATATATATTGTGTGTACATTATATTGTATATGAAAGAAGAAGAAGAAACCAACAAGAAAACATTTTTACCTCCATCTCTCTTCTTGTGTTCTTGAGTGAGTTTTCTCTTATATGTGTGGTGTGTGTTTAGCACAATAGCTTAAGAAGTCCCCCATCAACCAAGCAATTCTTCACATGGTATCAAAGTGATGCCATTGAGAGAGGTTGGTTTTGAAGGTTAAATTGAAGGAGAAGAAGCAAAGATTTGAGCAAGCAAGCAACAAGTAAGAAGCTCTCCCATTCTTCCACTCTTTCTCTTGGATAAAGTTTGTGGAGGCACCAGAAGCAAGGTAGAGAAAAAATCTTAGATTGTTGTTAAAGTTAAGTTTAGTAGTTTCAGACAACTACTTGGAGTTCATCAGATGATTTGAGCTTGAGGGGGAGTGTTAGAATATCAAGCTCCCATTACTCTCATGTCAGTATGTATGACCGACATTACCTGTGTCCAGCTGTATCAGCAAGATAAGTCGATGTTCTTAGACCCAGTGTGAATGGTCCTACGGAACTTAGTACTATTGTATACACTTACGTTATGTTAGTAGTCTATGAAATAATGGAAGATGATGGACGACCTGAAGGTCAGGTTGCTACTCCATTACTTTGTCTCTCTCCCTCTCTCTTCCAATAATACTTACTCCTAATGCACCGGATCTCATGTGACTTGTGTATATGAAAGTATAGGTTTCTATCCATCGGTGCAATTGCATCCTATGAACGGAAACTAACATTTCATGTGTTTAATTTTTATGCAGATGCAAATCGTGATTTTTATTGGTTAATTTAGGCATTTCTCTACGCGAAGGTCTATCATTTTATGTAAAAATTTATGAAAACCTTATAATTTCATGTGCGTCAATCCATGCAGAATCCATTATATTTGTCCACTTGACTCCTATGCAAACATCCTGTATTTGCAATATTTCGTGCAACAATATTTCATGTACTAGGCTAGTTAATATTTCATGCAGTTCATGCACTTGACTTTTCATAATCATGCACTTTAAGTATGGAAGAAGACCATGAACGATAAGCAATAAGAAAAGTGGGAGGGTTAGAGGACACCATTTTCGAGGGGATTTCTTGATGGCCGCAAACGAGTGTTTGTGTTTGGCCTTTTGATTTCTCTTCGAGTTCTCTTCTTTCTCACCTTCTTCTTCTTCTTCTCCTCTCTCTCCCTCTTCTTCTTCTTCTTCTTCTTCTTCTTCTTCTTCTTCTTCTTCTTCTTCTTCTTCTTCTTCTTCTTCTTCTCTCGCTCCCTCTTCTTTCAGATGTTGGCCAACGAGGAGGAGGGGGGGGAGGTTTCAGTCGAAAGCCCCAGGGGCCACTGCTATCGTACGGAGGGGGGCGCTGGGTAGATTGACTGGGGGTGGGGGGGAGGTTCTCCTCCTGCGAATGAGCTGGAGAGGGGCTGCACTGTGTATACCAACGAGGGGGGGAAGGGCTACACGCCCCCCATTTACTACACTTCACTCCCTCTCTCTCTCTCTCTCCCCGACGTACTGTCCACGGGGAGAGGAAGAGGGAAATTTTTTTTGAATTAAAGTTAATAAAATTTAAAAGGGGGGAGTTTCTATGGGGGGAGGCATGGGGGTCATAGGGGGGGAGATGTTACTACAGATTCCACACTCGGTGCATCGAAGGTCAGCTTTGTCCTTGTTTGCATGTTCCCTTTCCGGGCAGCGTATGGCCTGGATGACTGCAAGTCCAGCATGAGATTGGATCTTGGCTTGGTCCTCCAAAGCCTGCGCCTCTTCCTCTACCTACCACAATCACCGGTACTGGTCGGTAGTCCATCAAGACTTGATTGCCTTCATCATCATAGGATATGTATGGGTTCACATAGGTCTCCTCTTCACTAGGTTCTTCCACATAGTGAACCGAAGCGTCACTCGGTGGATGGGTTACATAGGGCCCTGGTGGTTTGGGTATGCCTATTGGGTTCATCTCTAGCCTAGGAATGGCTGGTCTTGCGTCATTTGGTGCTAGAAGTGCCAACTGGGCTCCCCTACCAAAGAGGTTAGGTGGCCTGTTGCCTATGTATGGAGGGTTGTATTGCTACACATATGGGAATCTCCTTGGCAATCTGCAATGTAATGTGTCATGAACCTACCGCACTTCGAGCACGGCCTAGATCTAGGATCTTGGCACTCAACTGGGAGGTGGTTACCGCCACAGTGTATACACTGCACATGTGACCGCACAGGTTTCCTCATTTGGTCTTGTAATCGTGCAAGCTCCATTCTCACCTCAGCCAACTCCTGGCCTTGGTCAACACTCTTTCCCTTATCCTGTATGCTAGAGTTCTCTCTCTCTCCTGAAATTGTTGACCGCTCTGGAGCTCTCTGACTTGTACTATCCCGACTGGTGTTCCTCATGCTTTGCTCCCTAAGCTAATCGTCCACCCTTATTGCCTCTTCAAAAACTCTAGCTAACACATCTCGATGTAGAGTGGAGTTACTAGCCAAAGCCTTATAGAGCTCCTCATTTCGAATTCCATTTATAAATATGGTAGACAGAGCCTTCTTGTTAGGTCGCTCATTTGTAGTCCTTTACGTCTTCCTTTTCCCTCTGATTGACATTCATCAACTGGATGATGAGATTGTCACAGTACCTTGCTTCAAAGAATCTCTTGATAAAGAGGTCCTTAAGACGGGCAAAGTTCATGCGCTCAACTGCATCTAGACTAGTGTACCAAATTCTCCCCTTATCACCTAAGCACAGACCGAAAGCTTGAGAGCGTTGTGCAAGGTCCGTGAGACCATTTGCTTCGAAAACTTGTTCAAATTTCTCCACAAAGCTATATGGGTCATTGCTAGGTTCATACTTATCTAGCTACTTTGCTACAATAGGGATTCTAGATTGCCCCTTTGCCCCTTGCGTGACCCCTAATCCCAAGAGTAATGCGGTGGCTAAGACTGTTGCGCTCTGCTCAACGGACGTATTGTTCATGAGCCGCTTGGCTACGAGTTCACTCAATGATAAGTCAGCCTCTGCTGCTCGTTCTCTCTCTGCATTTGGCCCTACTTTGGTTGCACCAGCCAAGGCTAGCACACGCCGGGCCTCGTACATGTCTACATCTTGTTGGAGTTCACTCAATGATAAGTCAGCCTCTGCTGCTCGTTCTCTCTCTACATTTGGCCCTACTTTGGTTGCACCAGCCAAGGCAAGCACACGACGGGCCTCGTACATGTCTACATCTTGTTGGAGTTTCCTAGCCTTCTGCTCGTGGTTATAGGCAATTATGCTCTCTAGCGCCTTCCTAATCGTCTTTCTTTCCTCTTCTAGGCTTGCTACCACTTCCTCTACTGGTCTGCCCTGAAGTACCGTCCTAGTCAACAAGTCGTACTCATTGACTAACTCCTGCACTAAGACTGGGAATTCTCCCAAGTCCAGTCAGTCCTCTCCTTGTCGCCTCATGATCCTGACATTGCTCCCACTTTCAGCTCCACAAGGTCGTCGATCAATTTGAGTAGCTCCGGCAGCATATGATCCTCTATGTTGTCGCCTTCTGGATCTTCGTGTCCTCTTAAGGTCCTACTGATGGGGCTCTTAGGCACCCAACTATGTTTTGGGATCTTCTCCTAATAGTGGGTTCCTTGATGTTATTATCTCCTGATGAGTTCCTTGTTATTGAAAGCAGTTGTCAATCTTATTCACAAGTTGTGCTTCATGCTTTCTAGTGCTCATTGTGAAAACATGCTTTTTCTTTTCTTGTAGTGCACCTTTGGTGAAAAAATCAAAAGTGAGGTGTGGATGCAGGAAATGCTCAATGCAAACTCCACTCTTTCCCTCACGTGTGTAGACTGATATGGCTCTAAGCGTAGGTTCTGGCTGATCTAAGGTCTTACTGAAAGTCCATGTTGTGTTCTCTATTCTGCTTCAGGGTTGGTTGGTTTGTTGGTTACCAAAAGTCAAGTCAAGTTCTAAATTTGGTCCGCTCAGCTAGTTGTTTGGGGTGAATCCTCAGTTATCCGGTCTGGTCTTTGGCTTCTAAGGGCTAAATTGGGTTTCCAGGGGGGGTCAGAGATGTGAACAGGGTGGCCAGGACTGTCAGGCAAGTTCAAAAACCCTCTATTTTAAGTTTTGGTGAAGTTCTGGTGAAGTGGTCCGATTCTCAGAATCAGACCATCCAATTCTGGGAATCAGACGGGCTGGTCTGATTTTGAGACTTAGACAGGGTTGCCCGATTTTGAGAATCGGATGGGCTGGTCCGATATTGAGAATCGGATGGGATGGTTTGATTTTGAGACTCGGACAGGGTGGTTCGATTTTGAGACCTGGACAAGGTGGTCTGATTTTGGCACTAGTTCCAAATGCTGGAATTGGATCGAACAGGGTGGTCTGATTCTTGTAGTCGAACGGCGTGGTCCAATTCTCGCAGTTGGACGGGGTAGTCTGATTCTCACAGTCGGACGGTCCGATTCTAGAAATCGGGTGGTCCGATTCTGGGAATCGGACCCAGACAACTTGGTCTAACTGCGCAGACGACAGCTTGCGGGTTGGGCACGATGACTCAAGCTCAGCGCCTACTCCATGGAGTCATCCAGTGCCTTTCAGATAGGTGCAAAACACTACAAGGAAATGCCAGACATACCTGGAATCATTGTGGTCCTCGAATCAAACATCACTCCAGACTTTGTGCCCCTATTTCCTTGTTTCCAGTAGCAGCAGAACCCTTTCTGTTTTCCTTCTTTTTCCTATCCTCATCTTAACCTAATGCAACAAAAACCAAAAATAGAGATGGAGATGGATGGTCCTACTCTAATATTCAACAACAAATCAAAATACTTACTTGCTCCAAGGATTAAAACCTCCTAAATCTCCTAACTATCTCGAGCATCGGTCCGAGCTACAAACCCTACTTCTATGCTCGATTCGATGCGAATGGCGCTCGAGGCTCAATTCCGTCGGTCCCGACAACGAAACCAAAATGAAGGGGAGCTATGGATCTCTACTCCGAGACCTACGGACCGCTTATTGATCAAGTGTTTCAAGCCGAGCGGCCATGGCTACCTCTCACATAGCCGATGCGCAATGCCTACCTTACGGGTATAGTGAGCTTACCTTGATGCTCGATCGAGTTCCCTTCTCTCTCTTGCACTTCGGTAGCTCCACGATCCTTGCGGCAAGCTCAAGCAACCTCAAGCCCTCTCCGTCAAGCTCCATCCTCCATAGCCGCACGAGAAAAGAGAAGAGAAGAGAAGAAGAGAAGATGAAGAGAGAAGATGGGGAGCTTCTTCTCCACGATCCCTCACTCTCACACACTCACTCCCTCACTCCCTCACACTCCCTCAATCCCTCACTCAAGCACAAGCAAGAAGGCAAGAAATAAGAGAAGAAGAAGAAGAAGCTTTGGCCACACACAAGAATGATCTTCTCATTCACTTTTGAACTTTATATACATGCCCTATTTTTTGGGCGGTCATCCCCACTTTTTACATGGCCGGCCATTAGCCTAGGCTCTCTTTTCCTATTTTCCACCATTCTAACTTATCCCATTCCCAACTAGTGCATACAATTTGCACAGGAGTGAGCCTGGCACTCTTTTACAAGGATTCGGGAGCACTTTCACAATTAATGGTGCGCTTTTACTCTTTTCTTTTCTCGAGGCGACATTGAGGCCTTCTAGAGAGGTCGTCATTCAAATCTTTAGGGTCTTACTTCGATCCGGGTTGCCTTTTCCTTCCTTTGTCCTGTGCCCTTTCGGTTATCTCCTTTTTCCATTTTCCCGCTCCTCTGCTCCATTTTCTCACTCCTCTGTGCTGCGGTAAACAAGTGGCTAAAAGTTGTGTCTCAAAGAGACATTGTAGCTCTACTAGGCATTTTGTCCATGCCTTCTTTCGATCCCATCTCTCTTGTACTTCTACTCTCAAGATAGGAATGAAAAACTCTAATGGTAGGATTGCTTCAGCCCCGTAAGTTAGCTTGAAGGGTGTTTGCATGACTACCGTCTTATAGGCTGTCCTATAGGCCCATAGCGTTGCATGAGCTTATTTTCCCAATCATTGCGCAAGGTAGAGTGTACTTTAGTTAGCACATTCACTAGGATCTTGTTTGTGGATTCTACCTGATTGTTAGCTTGAGGGTAGTACAGTGATGATTTGCTATGGATAATCAAGAAGGTGGAAAACAAGTGGGCAATTATTGTATTAATGAAGTGAGTGCCTTGGTCGCTAACCAATTGAATGGGGCAGCCAAATCATGAGATTACTTGCTCCCAAAGGAACTTAGCCGTAGTCCTAGCATCATTCTTCCTGGTGGCTTGAGCTTAGGCCCATTTCATGAGGCAATCCATTGCCACAATGATGTATTTGGCTTGGGAGTGCTGTGTCGTGAGGCTGATTGACCCAATAAAGTCAATGTCCCATTTTTCGAAGGGTTGTCATGCTATGGCTGGGGTCAACTCCATCTTATCTTTACGAATAGGGACCTTTGTCCTTTGACAGTCGTCACAATGCTTGACAAACTTAGCAGCTTTGGAGAATAGGGTGGCCACCACAGGTGAGATTGTAGCACCTTGCGGGCTGTAGTATCTTCACTGAAATATATTCCAACACTTTTTCCATGCACTTCAATTAGCACATCATGCATTTCATGCTCACATACGCATCTCCGCAATAGCCCATCCTATCCTAACCTATAGAGCTGGCCAGCGATCAATTGATAGGGTTGAATCGTAAGAATAAGACACCTTAGTCTAGCCTTCTCATCAATAAGTCTTTCAGGTAATCCATACTATGGGATCTGATCCATATCTCATCTACCCATTAAGGCATTAAATTGTCTCTAAATAAGTCATTTTCACTCGACATGCTAAAAATATGTGCATCGGGTAGGTCATCTATAATGCCCTATCTAGCGGCTTCGTGGGTATGCAAGACATGCAGTCTGCCATGTAATGTTGCTTTCCCTTGCATACAACCATAAAGAAGTCAAACTCGAAAAACAGAAGCAACCATCGAGCTATGCATCCTATAGCACAAGCTTTATTCATCACAAGATAAAGCAAGGCTTGATGGTCAACAAAGAAGGTGAAGGACATAGCCAAAAGATAATACCAAAATTTATTCACAACGAGCATCATAGCTAGGCCTTCTCTCTCTGTTATGGAATGATTCATCTCAATATCCATGAGTTTTTTGCTAGCAAAGCTCACTGGATAGTCAAGGTTATGTTCGCCAAGCTGGCATAGAACAGCTTTCATGGCAAACTTTGATACATCACAATGCACATGGAATGTTATGCTCCAATCTAGGGCTTGTAAGATTAGTATTGTGTTAAGAGACTTTTTCAATTCCTCATAAGTGTGTTGGAACTCCTCGGTCCACTCAAATATAATCAGCAACTTGTAAAGTGGTCTAGCAATCAATGCATAGTTCAGGACAAAACCTCAATAGTACATTGTGTGTCCTAGGAAGCATTGAACTCACTTATAGTTTGTTGGGGGTGGCAAGTCAATAATGACCCTAATCTTGGGGAAGTCAGTGGCAATGCTGGTCTTGGATACCACATATCCTAAGATACATGTGTGTTTCACCCAAAACTAGCACTTTAAGGGGTTCAAGGAGAGACTATACAATCTATACCGTTCAAAGACAACGTGAAGCTTGTGTAGGTGTTCCTTCCAATTGGAGTGTACACATAGATCGTCAAGGAATACCTCTAGCTCTTGCTCGATCATGCCCTTTAAAATGGTGCACATTAGACACTAAAAGGTAGTAGGCGTGTTCATTAGCCCAAATGGCATGACTATGTAAGAAAATACACTCCATTCCGTGGTGAATGTTGCCTTATGTCTATCATTAGGGTATACTTGAACTTGGTTACGACCTGAGAACCATCCAAGAAACTATATGCTTCTTTTCTTGCTACTCTCTCCAATGTGTGCTCTATGTAGGGCAATGGGTAATTGTCTCTCTTAGTTGATGCATTGACTTTCTTGTAGTTCATGCACACTCAAATTTTACTGTTCTTTTTCAGGACGGTCACAATGGGTGACACTCACTCTGTGTGCTCAATATCATAAATGAATCTAGCCTTTAATAGTTTATTGATCTCTTTCTTCATGGCATGAGCATGCTTCAGATTCATCGGGTAAGATCGTTGTTTCATTGGGGTTGCATCGTGAGTCATTGGGATGTTATGTGTTATGACTCTCAGATTAACTCCCTTGAGTTCCCAAGCAAATGCATCTATGTACTCTCACATGAGAGAAACGAGATCACCCTCCTCTTGCTCAGTCAAGTCATCAGATATAAACACGGGTCAAGGCTTGTCCCCTTCCCTTGCTAAGTTGACCCCATTGACCTTGGCAGGCCCTTCAATTGGTTCACTTGCATGTCCCTGTCTCTTCGCTCCCAACAAGATCACTAACATGTCTCCTTTTTTTAATTTAGTGAAGCATTTTGGTAGATCTTGGGGTTTTTTTAAATGTTTGGCTTCCGATCCCTTTGGTTGTCCTCTCTTTTCCTCCTTCAATTGTCTACATCGTAGATGGACCAACAAGTCCCCTTTGGTGCATCTGGTCTTAGGTGGTCAAGGTATCTTTGGGTTTCTCTCATAGCTTTTTTCTGAATCTAAGTTAAACTCGCAACCCTCACTATAGGAAAGAGTGTCCCCTGGTGGTCATAGCTCTGAGACTAATTCTGTTCTAAGGAGAGGTGCGGCACTTGGTTGGACCAATCTTGCTTGCTTGCTCATAGTCTGTCACACCTAAGTGATCCAACCAAGTGCGTTCGCATTCTATTCTAAAGACTTCTCAATTCTAAAGGCATTGACTTTTTTTGGTGGCTTGGAGTCCACTCTTCTTTGTTCAATCACTTAGTCATCTATGCCGTACTCTATTGTCACGGTCTCTTCTTCACTTTCCTCATTCATGGAGTAGCATTCTTTGTACTCGTCGTCTGAATCGCTAAATTCTGACTGCTCGTAGGCCTCTATTCTCATATGTAACTATTACTATTAACCCCAGTGTAGGACAGAGAAAAAGGAAGCAAAAGAAAATTCAAAAATATGAAAAAATGTGACTCGACAGAAGAAATAGGAGGAGAAAATGCCAAAAACACAGGGGCAGCCTTAAAAGTTCAAGGCAAATGCAAAAAAGAAAATACACATTTTAAAATGCAAAGACGCCCCTAAATTTTTGTATAAGGAGTGCCACGCTCCCTCTTATGAAATGTGTAACGTGTAGACAGGCATAGATGAAGGGATAGTATAAATAAAAGAGAATAGGAAAAGAGGACCTAGGCAAGATGGTCAATCATGTAAAAAAGGAAATAAATGCCCAAAAGGGATTAGGGCATGTATAGAAGCCAAAAAGTGAATAGAGAAGCTCATTCTTGGTGTGTGGCAAAAAGTGGCTTTCCTCTTCTTCTTCTCTTCTTCTTTTTGTTCTTGCTTATGCTTGAGAGAGTGATTGAGGGAGTGTGAGAGAGTGAGGGAGTGAGTGAGTGAGGGTGAGGGACCATGGTGAAGAAGCTTTACATTTTCTCCTCTCTTCTTCTTTCCTTATTCTTCTCATCTCTTGTCTCGTTCAGCTATGGAGCAGGGAGCTTGAGGGTGGGGGTTTAAGGTTGCTTATTGGAGCAACAGATTTGAGCCTTGATTACTTGCATGCCCGAATCAAGCATTGGAGTAGGATTTTTCCTGAAGCGGTGTCTGAGATAGATAGGTAGAAGAAGCGACATTTAATCTTCATTGCAAGTAAGTGTTTTGGATTTTTAAAATTTTAGATAGGTCGGTTTGATTAGCATTGGTATTTGCTTGTGATTTGTAGGAATTTATAAGCATTTAGGTAGGAAAAAAATAAGGGAAAAATGAAGAAAAACACAATAGGGTTTTGTTGTAACAGTAAGCCTAAATCGATATGCAAGGAGGAAAACGGGGTTTGAATCCGAAAAGAAACAGAAAGGGGTATCGAAGGAGTGTTGGAAAGGGGGTTTAAGACCTTGAGGAAGGGAGAAAGAACTCATTTTCACTTTTTACAGGTTTGAGAGAGAGAGAAAGAGAGAGAGAGAGAGAGAGAGAGAGAGCTGACATGTTGTTGCAAGAGACTAAGAGAGTGGAGATCGCATTGATTCGCATGATTCAAGTGCATATGATGCCTACATGTGAACTACCTCAGTTGTTTATGTGTCATAGATCGTATCTAGAGCTTGTGGGACATTGGGGTTGGGAATTGAGCCCAAATGAATTAAATTTGAGCCACATTGTGAGTTCACACAGATGGGAATAGATGGTCCAATTCCCATAATTGAATGGTCCGATTCGCAGCCAAGAACATCCGATTCTTAGAAATTGGAATCAAAATAGGTCTCTCTACCTTATCGGATATCCACCCAAATCTAATTGGACATGGAATTGAAATCAGGTCCAAACTTAGAATTGGATGCCGGTGGATGGTGTAAATTGGAAATAAAAAAGACGCGTGATTCTAGGGATATTCGACACTAGAAAAATCGGACAAATGAACCAAACCCAATTTATTAGGGGTAAATGCACATTTGTCTAGCTAGTTATGTATTGCTACACTGGTAGTACCTGCACCTGCACACTGTAGGTGGTGGGCACCCATCACGATCACTTCATTCTTTATTCTTTTAGTGACATTTGAATAAAGGGAAGGTTGGTCACACATTATGACCATTGAAGTTCCCACATTCTCTCTCTCTCTCTCTCTCTCTCTCTCTCTCTCTCTCTCTCTCTCTCTCTCTCTCTCTCTCTCTCTCTCTCTCTCTCCTTCCACCATAGCTCTTGCTCCCGCTCGTGCTTCCACTTCATGGCTCATCTCCCTTCAACTAGTATCAGAGCCTTCTTCTTCACGAGCTCTGGCACACAACTTCCATTCAAATACCTACAACAATTATCTCTATGTTGGCAGTCCCATAGTCACTCTGTTCGAGCTTCCTATTGATTGCATTCTTCTTGGTCACTCTTTGAGCCTTCTCAAGTAAGTTGGAGCAGCCCCCATAGCCCTCACATTGCTAGCGTAGCATCACCTTGTATGGAACATGCCCTTTTTTAGTAGCAACTCATGGTTTTCATCTCCTATAGCATATCTTCTTCATTGCACAATTATACAAGCACTTAAAAACTGTTGAGATATCGAGCTCCACTCGTGATATGCCAGGGTAATCGTTGTGCATCTATGTCATTGACGTGTCAGTTGCAGATGCGGTTGGTACACCGCCCATGAATAATAGCTACATGATAGCTATCCTTATCTACTCTAGTTTGTGGCTCAGTTAGTATGCCACCTTAGTTAGTTGAGTTTGGTTTTGAGACCCATATATAGGGTTCTTCTATTTCTTTGTATGAGAGTTCTTTTTGGTAAACACAACTAAGAAGAGGAAAATTGTTTTCAGCCTCCACCCTTGTGTGTATTCCCCCATTGTGCAAGCAAGAAAGCTACAAGTGAGACTCCTTCCTTCTCTCCCACAATCTTGACATGGTATTAGAGCCTTGTTCGTGGTAAGGAGCTCAAGAAAGCAAGCCAAGCTCGCGATGTTCTGGTTAGAGGAGCAGTGTTGCTTTCATTTTCTGTTTTGGGAGCAGATCTCTGCAGGTAGCACAGCCAGAAATTGCAAGAGTGCATTGTCTCAAGTTGAGACGCCCTTCGCGGTGAAGCAAGAGGGTAGTATTTGAGGCCATTTCGGGGCCTGTTTTGGAGGCGGAAGTTTTCTGCATGCACTCAGGAAAAGGCCCAATTTTATGCTGTGCAGCCACTGTTCTACAGGTCGGTGAAAAGTTACTGTAGAAATTGCATCATATGCCTGTGCGCAGAGACATTGGGAGTTACAGAATCATCCTTGTTGCCTGTTGATGCAAAATCGTCACTAGAAAGTGACTGTGTGGTTAAATACCACTTTCGTCAGTTTTGCAGATTTGCCCTTGCGAGGCTGAAGCTGTGTTCTCTGCAGTGACAGAATTTTTTGCAGTATTCTGTAATGGCGTCTGATTCTCTTTCACAGATTGTAACTGAAAAGCTTGACAAGAACAAATTCCAAGCATGGAAGTTTAGAATGACAAATTTCCTTATGGGAAAATGATATTGGGAATTTGTTGCAGGAAATGAAGAAGAACCAGTTCTTCCTGATGTTCCCAATCAACAGCAAATGCAGACATTCAAAGCATGGCATGAGAGAGCCAGGAAAGTTATGTACTGGCTGTCTATCAGTATTTCAAACTCTATGATTGTGCATATTCAGGATGCAAGTACGCCAAAGGAGGCATGGGATACTTTGTCAAAAATGTATAGCACAAATACGCAAGCCAGGAAAATGCAGCTCAAGCAAGAGTTGCATAATATGCAAAGAGAAAGTATGAGCATCAATGACTACCACATGAAGGTGAAGAAGATTGCAGATGCACTTGCTTCCATTGGGTCGCCAGTGGAAGATGATGATTTAGTTTCTGTGACCTTGAATGGTCTAGGAAAGGATTATGCATAGTTTCGACATCCATTTCAGTTCATGAAAGATTTCCTGATTTTGAGGAGTTGATTGCCCTTCTAATTTCTGAGGAGCAGAGAAATGGTGGTGCATCTTCTTCAGGAGGAACTTCAAAAGAAACTGTCTTTTACTCAAATGCTGGAAGAGGTAGAGGCAGAGGTAGAGGAGGCCGATTTGGAGGCCGTGGTAGAAATCAAAATATGCAGCAAACTCAAGAAAACCAGTCCTATGGAGGAGGACGTGGTAACTCTAGAGGCAGGGGGAGCCAAAGAGGTCGTGGTGGATGGCAAAGAGGCCAAAATGCAAACAGCAATGTTGAATGCTACTACTGTGGTAAAATGGGTCATATGGCTAAAGACTGCTATAAAAAGCAGAATGACATCATGAATGGAAAATTGCAACAAGGGAATTATGCATCTTCTAGTAGACAGGGTGATGACAGAAATGAGCATTTGTTTATGGTGCAGCACATGAACAATTCTGTGATAAGTGCAGAAGAAAGCAACGATGTGTGGTATGTTGACTCAGGTGCATCAAACCACATGACAGGTCATGCAGAATGGATGGAGGATGCAAGGAAAATGGAAAACCAGGATTTGTGGAGACTGGTGATGATATTGCACATCCTATTGTGCAGATTGAAAAATTTCCTTTGTCTATGCAGGATGGGAAAAAGAAATACCTGTCCGATGTATTTCATGTCCCAAATATCACCAAGAATCTGGTTTCTGTTGGTCAAATGGTTGAGCAGGGCTTGTAGGTCAGATTTAATCCTCATGGATGCTTTGTTGAGGATATGAAAAATAAAGGTCGCTTGATAGCAAAAGGAAAGAAGGGCAGAATGTTTACGTTGGATGCAGACATGTCTGAATTGAGTGCAGCAATGTTTGCACATGGGACCGGTGTAGTTGCAGATATTGATATCTGGCATAAACGCATTGGTCATGTTAATGTACAACGACTTAAATCAATGCAGGCCCAAAATATTGTTGCAGGATTGCCTAAATTCAAGATTGCAGAAATGCATAAGGTATGTGAAGCCTGTCAGTTTGGAAAACAGGCAAGGAAACCATTTCCTAGACATGTTCAAGAGAGTAAGAAGCCATTGGAATTAATCCACTCTGATGTGTGGACTACTAAAGTTGCATTTCTTAGAGGCTGTCATTATTTTGTCACCTTTATTGATAATTATAGCAGAAAAGTTTGGGTGTATTTTATGAAAAAGAAAAGTGAAGTGTTTGGGCATTTCAAAACTCTTAAAGCTATGGTTGAAAAAGAAACAGGCCTGCAAATAAAAAGCCTAAGGTCAGATGGAGGGGGAGAGTACCTCTCAAATGAGTTTGCAAGGTTCCTGCAGGAGCATGGCATAAAGTAGCAATATTCATGCAGTCATACCCCACAACAAAATGGAATTGCAAAAAGGAAAAATAGGCATATTGGAGAGGTATCTCGTGCCATGCTCAACGAAAAAGACTTGCCATATTTTTACTGGGATGAAGCACTTGCTACAGCAGTCTACATAATGAACATGACTCCCACAGCAGCAATACATGGGATGACTCCAGAGGAGAGGTATACTGGTAGGAAACCAGATATTTCTCATTTGAAGATTTTTGGTTGCATTGCCTATGTTCATGTGCCAGATGAGTTGAGATCCAAGTTGGATCCAAAAGCTAAGAAGTGCATCTTTATTGGTTATTCTCTGCAGCAAAAAGGGTATAGATGCTATAACCCTTCTACTCGTAAGTTTTCAGTGAGCAAAGATGTTGTTTTTGATGAGATGAGTAGCTGGTATAAACTAGTAAATGTGATTGATAATGTAGATGCACAAAATGGTAATGCTGCACAGAATTCACAACAACAGTCACAAGATATTAGTGGACATGGAGCGTCCTCTAGCAGTGGTTCACATTCTTCGCCATGGACAGGCAGATTGAGATTAGGAGAATCTTCTCAAAGCAATGCAGATAGTGGTATGTAGGTATCACGAAAAGGAAAAGAGAAGGTAGATCAGCCCATGTTTGATGTGAATGCAGGTCACTCTTATGTGGATGGTGAATCCAGTGGCTCAGAACAGAGCATTGATGATGAGTTGGGTATTCCTTCTATTGTTACACCTGGAGTAAGGAAGACCAAGGATGTTTTGAGAGCACTTGGGAGTGAACCTACTTTGCGCAGGTCTACCAGAGCTAGGTATCCTGTGGATAGGCTGAAATATGATGGATGTACAGCCATTCACTATGCATATATGGTCAAAATGATACTGGAACTAGAACCCACTTCTTTTGAGCAAGCCATGGGAAAAGAAAAATGGGAGAAAACCATGGATGAAGAAATGGATGCCTTGGAAGCAAATGCTACATGGGAATTGGTACCTTTGCCTAAAGATAAGAATGCAATTGGCTATAAGTGGGTTTATAAGGTGAAGCACAATGCAGATGGTTCTGTGAACAGATACAGGCAAGATTAGTAGTCAAGGGGTATGCACAAACATATGGCATTGATTATGAAAAAACATTCAGTCCGGTTGCAAGGATGGCAACTGTAAGAGCAGTCATTGCTATGGCTTCATCAAAGGAATGGTCTTTACATCAGATGGATGTAAAGAATGCCTTCTTGCATGGTGATTTGCAAGAAGAGGTCTATATGGAGCAGTCACCAGGTTATGTGCATGTTGTTCATCCTGAGTTTGTTTGCAGGTTGAAGAAAGCATTGTATGGCTTGAAGCAAGCACCTAGAGCATGGTCTAACAAGATAGGACAATATCTTGTCACTATTGGCTTTCAGATTTCCAAGGCAGACTTCTCACTTTATGTGAGAAAAACAGAGAAAGGTATTATGCTACTTGTCATTTATGTTGATGATTTGATTATGACAGGTGACAGTGATGAAGATATTCTTCATGTGAAAATGCTATTGAAGCAGAAGTTTGAGATGAAGGATTTGGGAGAGCTGCGTTATTTCTTGGGCATTGAGGTGATTAGATCACCAAGTGGGATACAGCTCTTACAGAGGCAGTATGGATTGGACATGCTGTCCAAATATGGGATGACAGGCTGTAAGCCTATTTCAGTTCCTTTGGAGCAGAATGTGAAGCTGAGCGCAGATGCAGGTGAGCTTCTGGAAGACCCTACTATGTACAGACGCATAGTAGGAAGCTTGATTTATATGACTGTTACCAGGCCAGATTTGAGCTATGCTGTTGGACTGGTAAGTCAGTTTATGCAGGCTCCAAGGAAACCGCATTTGAATGCGGCTAGACGCATACTCAGGTATGTGAAGTCCATATTGCAGTATGGACTATTTTATGAGACTGGGGTTCAGATACAGCTGCATGGATACACTGATGCTGATTGGGCTGGTAGTATTTCTGATAGATGATCTACCAGTGGATATGTGTTCTCTTTTGGGAGTGCTGCAGTCACTTGGAGCAGCAAGAAACAGCCTACAGTTGCCTTGTCGAGCACAGAGGCTGAGTACAGGGGCGCAGCAATGGCTGCATGTGAGGTAGCTTGGTTGCATAAGCTACTTTATGATATGCATCAGCCTACAGATGGGCCAGTTGTCATTTGTTGTGACAACATGAGTAGTATACACTTGGCAAATAACCTAGTCTATCATACTAGAACAAAGCACATTGAGGTGCATTATCACTATGTGCAGGAGAGGGTTTTACTAGGTCTTATTGATCTAGTTTATGTCAGCACAGAGGATCAGGTAGTTGACATATTCACGAAGGCATTGGGCGCAGAGAAGCTGCGCAAGTTCAGAGACCTGCTTGGTGTGCAGGAATTGGGATTGAGCTCGAAGGGGAGTGTTGAGATATCGAGCTCCACTCGTGATATGCCAGGGTGACCGTTGTGCATTTATGTCACCGACGTGTCAGTTGCAGATGCGGTTGGTACACCGCCCATGAATAATAGCTACATGACAGCTATCCTTATCTACTCTAGTTCGTGGCTCAGTTAGTATGCCACCTTAGTTAGTTAAGTTTGGTTTTGAGACCCATATATAGGGTTCTTCTATTTCTTTGTATGAGAGTTCTTTTTGGTAAACACAACTAAGAAGAGGAAAATTGTTTTCAGCCTCCACCCTTGTGTGTATTCCCCCATTGTGCAAGCAAGAAAGCTACAAGTGAGACTCCTTCCTTCTCTCCCACAATCTTGACAAAAACTTGGTTTTGATGCTTGGCATTGATCCTTCCACACTTAGCATTTCATTTGAGCACTAAGCTTTAGTTTTAGACTGTTATAACAGTCCACAAACTGTCATAAAATAGGGAAGCACTTATCTTTGATGTCTACACTCATTGCCATTGGTTGGATGATGATCGATTGATGCTTATATATTCGGGGATGTTATGTCATTTCTTGTCGTTGATTTTGGATTGATTTAAGCACTTCATTTACTCTATTTTGGCTAAGGTTTACTGGTTGGAAATACAAGACAACGCTCTATTTAATGCTTCTATGGGCTTTGTTGATCTCATGATGCCTGGTTATGTTGAAGTGATGTCTACATGTATGGGAATGCTATGCCCATGTTATGGGTTGGATTTGGAGCTGATTTTGGTATTAAAATAGCTTGGTTTGATAGTGTATTCACTGTCATATATAGCAGGGTTGATTCTCTTTTAACAAGGATTTTATGTGCCTATTGCTTCTGGTTATGATTCAGGTGTTTTATATGCACCCCTAATGTGTACTACTGATGCTAGTACATTGGTATATCATATGCCCATCATTTGAGGTGGCTTTGAGCTTCATTTGAGGACTAATTTCCTTAGTTTTGACAATGAATTCATTGCTGTAATAACAAAGGCTGAAGCCTATTTGGTCAATGTATGCTCTACCTATTGGTCACAGGTGCTTCTTGAGTGACTCATATGACCACACGGATGTATATGGAGGTTGGCACATGTCTTGTATTGCTCCAAAATTCCTTTTGAGATTTGATCAAGCTCTTTCATCTTAGTTGTCATTTGATTGACATTGATCTACAGTGGCATGCTTTGTGACAATAATTATGTCTATGGTCTATGCTGCTTAACCCTTTGGTACATGCTTTGATGCATATGTCAGAAAATGCATGCTCCTTACATTGTCTGTGTTTGTTTGCCACTTGGAGCTTTAGTTGGGTGTTTTTATGCATACTTTGGAGCTCTAAGATGCTTATTTGGGTTTTCAGAGATTTAACATTGACTGTTACATGATGTACTAGATGTTATAGGTGATGTTTAACCAATCCCTTGCTCTGGATGCTCTATTGATATACGATCTTGGCTCCATGATGCCTTATGCATTCACGTGCTATCTTTGAGCTTAGTTTCTCAATTGACATTGATCTTTTTGCCAATGGGAGATTCATTCTATCTTTGGATATTGCAAAGCTTGTGGTTTATGCAGTTGAGGTTCTTGAGTAGATGAGACTTGGATCTCTTACATGTCTATGCTCTTGATAGATACTTATCTGCATTGGATGCTTTTGGGCTGATTTGATCTATCTTCTCTTTGATCATACACCGACCTTTGTCAAGTATTTGGGTGTTTGGCTCATGTTTCTTGGTTGCTATAGTGTTTATTACATACCCGCTTCATGCAGGATTTGACCTAGCAGTCATACTTGACTTTAGATCAATATTAGCTCATTGTTTGCTCCCTTTTTCTCACTACTATGATTTATTGCAGCAAGTTGTTTTATGTGGACTATGATGTATTTATCGAGCTTAATCATGTCATTTTGATGTACTTTTGGTAGTATTCGGTGGACAGCTGGTCATTTTAGTAGTTTCTCTTATTTTCAACTTGTTTTGGTAGTGGTTTTGGCCTATTTACTACTAATTACAACATATTTTTTTCTGCATAGTCTGCCTTTGTTTGATTCATTGTGGTTAGTCATCTCAAAGATACAACTTTGTTTAACATTGCCAAGTTGGATGGCACCAACTGTGGCTACTGGAAGTCTCAAATATGGTAGGCTTTGGTGTAGAAATTGCATATTAAGCCACTAAGGAACAAAGGTATTAAACTCGAGAATATGAATGATGATGATTGGGCTAATTTAGATGCACTATGCAAGTCCACTATCAATTTATCACTCTCTGAAGAGGTCCATAATAAGATTTTTGAAGATGAAGATTAGAGTGCATGGAAGCTATGGGAAAAGATTCAGGAACTTTATGCAGAGCACAACCCTACTTCACAAATGTATTGGCTTAAATAGTTGATAGATCTCTGCATGAAGGAGGCGACCCCATTGTCTGCTCACTTTAGCCAATTTCATTCTACCATGAAGAATCTGCTTCAACACGGTATTGAGTTTTAGGATAATCTGCATCCTTTGTTTCTACTTGGCACTTTACCCGATTCTTGGGATGTATTTTGCGAATTGCAATCTATACCAACAAACTTGATGGGCTGAAATTGAAAGATGTAAAGAGTGCTCTTTTGAGTGAAGAAATTAACAGGAAAAACAATTATGCTTCCTACAGTTCACATGCTTTATCCACTAAAGATGGTAGAAGCGGCAAGAAAGATAATGATCATCATGGAAAGGACTCTTAGAAGACCTGATCTAAGTCACATGGATGGACCAAGTCTCATGGACATAAGTCCGATCTTACATGCCATTATTGTGGGAAAGGGGGACACATACGACTGCAATGCCATAAGATGTGTGATGACAAGTGCAAAGAAAAAGTGCAGGAGAAATCCAATGATCGCAGTATTATACCTACAAAGTCTAGTGTAAAGATTGAGGAGATAAATGTCATGCATCCTGAGGAGTCTAATGGTGACTACATCTTAGTAGCCTCTTCATGTGATACCTCTCAGAGCTAATCAATCTATGCATGCACAGTGTTGGCTCTTGGATTTGAGTGCTTCTTCTCATGTGACCCCCTATCGTGAGTGGTTTCATACCTATCGCAATGTATATGGTACTATGTGCTTAGGTGATGATCGGTCTCTTGCTATTGTTGTCATTGGTGATGTCACTTTACAATTTCCCTTTTCTAGCACTTTATTTTGCATAATGTACGTCATGTACCCACCTTGACTAAAAGCCCTATGTCTACTGGGCAGCTTGATGATGCAGGTTATCATATATGCTTTGGTGATTCTGTATGGAAGATAACTCGTGGGTAGGCTTGTTCTTGCATAAAAATTTTGGTATTCCATGCATGGGTGAGCCTTTGGCTCTTATGCATTTAGATGTATGTGAATCCATGCCTTGTTAGTCATTAGGGGGTGCGAAGTACTTTGTCACATTTATTGCCGATTATTCATGTAAGGTTTGCGCTTATCCCATAAAGTAGAAATCTGATGTCTTGGTCGTCTTTCAGTGTTGGCTTGCTTAGCAGAGAATCAATTTGGGCATAGGCTGAAATGCCTAAGGACCAATAATGGAGGTGAGTATATCTCACATGCCTTTGAGTAGTTTTGTGATGAGCGGGGTATTAAGCATCAATTGACCACCCCTTATACCCCTCCCCAAAATGGTATGGCTGAGCATATGAATAGGATTATCCAAGAGAGGGTCCACAATATTCTTAGCCAAGCAGGCTTATCACAACATTTTTAGGATGAGACAGTCTCTACTACCATGCATCTCATTAACAGGTCACCTTGTAGTGGTATTGACTTCCAAGTTGTAGAGGAGGTTGTAGAGGAGGTATGGATAGGGAAGCCTCCCTCATATGCTCATTTGTGTGTCTTTGGATGTGATACCTTCTGCCATGTGACCAAGGACAAACGCAATAAGTTGGATCCTAAAAGTGTGAAATGCATTTTTCTTAGCTATGGAGATGCAAGTGAGATGGGATATCGTATTTGGGATCCATAGGCACAAAAAGTAATCCGCAACCATGATGTTGTATTCCATGAGGAAAAAATGCAAATGCAGCCTGAGAAAGTTGTTGAGATACACAGGGTTATCTTTCAGGAGGAGCCCCCTGCTCTTGCACAGCCAGTTAGATAGCCTACACTAGCATCCGATCTTAATGGCCAGTATGTTAGATAGGATATTAGATAGGATATTGGATAGGCAGCATGGCATACATTGAGGTGTTCTACTAGAGATAGACAACCTCCTAACCGTTATGAGCCCTCCATAAACTATATCTTGGTTACATATGCAAGAGAGCCTCTCACCTATGATAAGGCTATATGTAGGGGTGACAATCACTCATGGGAGAGGGATATGCAGTCTGAATCGTATGTGGGATTTGGTGTCCTTGCCTAGTGGCAAGAGGGCTTTGCCTTGCAAGTGGGTGTACAAGTTGAAACGTACCCCTAGACACCCCAAGCCGGCATAGAAGGCCAGATTGATAGCAAAGGGTTTTTAGCATGAGCTTGGTGTTGACTTTGATGAGTTCTTCTCTCATGTGGTTAAGATGACCACCCTACACTTAGTCTTGGCTTTGGCTGCACAGCCTTGGACTTGTATCAGTTGGATGTAAAGATGGCTTTCTTACATGGGGACTTGCATGATGAGATATACATGGAGCAGCCTAAGGGCTTTACAGAGCCTAGCAGGGAACACCTAGTGTGCAGATTGAGGAAGAGTCTTTATGGCTTAAAGCAAGCACCTAGGGAATGGTACCACAAATTTGATGCATTCATGCAATCACAAGGCTACAGTTGTAGTGCTATGGATCCGTGCTTGTACAGAAGAAAGCCCATGATGGTTCATCACTAGTTTTGGCACTCTATATGGATGACATGCTTTTAGCAAGGAAAGCTCATGATGAGCTAGATGCTTGTAAGGCTCAGTTCAAGAAGAGCTTTAAGATGAAAGATCTAGGATATGCCTCTCATATACTTGGTATGCCCATTACGAGTGATAGGTCTTAGGGACTACTCTATCTGTCACCATAGAAGGAGTATATCAATAAAGTCATTGAGCACTTCCATATTCAGGATGTGAAGCCTATTGTCTATCCATTGCCTTATCATGTTAGGTATCATAGGACAATTATCCACAGATAGATGAGTAGAGGGTCGAGATGGCCAAGATTCCCTATGCATCTGCAATGGGCAGTCTTATGTATGCCATGATAGCCACCCGTCTAGATATTGCATTTGAAATTGGTGTTGTGGCATGTTATATGGCTACACCTAACAAGAGGCATTGAGATGCCATGAAGGGTAACATGAGGTACATGAAGGGCACTACTGATATGTGCATATATTATGGTAGCTAGGATATAGAAGTCATGGGATACACTAACTCTAACTATGTAGGACATGCAAATAGTAGAAAGTCCACTTCTAGCTATGTGTTCACTTTTGCTGGAGGTGTTGTTTCATGGATGTCCACGGTGCAAAAATGCACAGCCCTTTCTACTACAGAGGCTGAGTATGTTACAGCCACTAAGCCTTGCAAGGAGGCCACTACATTCAGTTTCTATGAGTACAATCCAATTAACCAAGAATCCAGACTTCCATGTGAAGACGAAACACATTGAGGTGAGATATCACTTCATTTGTGAGGTCATTGAGAACAAGTATGTTGACCTTTTTCAAGATCTCAACTGACTAGAGTCCTACAGAATTGCTCACAAAAAGCCTCTCTATAGAGCACTTTGCCTTTCTTAGGAGGTTAATGGGTGTTGGATGAGATGACATCTTTGCTCATCCTATTGTATCTATGTATATCTTGTATTGTCTTTTCTTTTTTTCTTTTCACTCCTCACTAAGGTAGATTCACCTTTAAGTGGGAGGTTGTTGGGGGTAAAGGTGCCTTTGCCTAACCACCCGTGTATTACTACACTAACAGTATCTGCGCTTGCACACTACAAGCAATGAGAGTCCATCACTATCACTTCATTCTTTATTCTTTTAGTGCTATTTGAATAAATGGAAGTTTGGTCACACATCATGACTGTTGGAGTTCCCACATTGCATGTGTCTCTTTCTCTTGCTCTTGCTCCTTCCACCATAGCTCTTGCTCCCGCTCGTACTTTGACTTTAGGGCTCACCTCCCTTCATAATTTTTGACATGCTTTGACCTACTGACCAAATCTAGATAGGGGCCAAGCCCTAGCCGTAGGACACCCCAGGGCGCTTCAAGGCAAGTAGATATGACAAAGAGAAAATTCTCCCAAAGACTTCGCACCCGATAGTCCAAAAGTGATTGCAACTGCTAACCATGCCCGATAGAGACCCTGAGCAGACCAAGAGGGCAGCCATAATTTGTGCCTCAAAGCCACATTGAGACAAGATCAAACAAAGGGGAGAGCTAGACTTGCATTGAATTGGTTGCATTCGCACATCACATTATTTAATCACTTGAAATACACATGAAAAGTTGAAAGCCTAATTTCACACGATGCACAGTCAAGAGCACTACTCACAAGGCAGTTGCTTAAATTAGAGGAATGTTTGGAATAGCAAGGAACTCATGCAAGATAATGTAAACTGAACAAACCCACCATTAGGAGAAGACCCTAGACTTTCAAGCAGGAGACTCGAGGAGCTAAACCACTTGGAGAAAAAGAGGAACATCACCATTAGAGACTCAATGTAGCCTGACCTGATCACCCTGAAAGACACCTTAATGGCTCAGGAATCAGTCGACATGTCTGGATCTAGCACTAATCACAAAATTGATGAGATTGACCTGGGATATTTTCCAATTGACATCCAATAGATGATCAATTGATATGACCTGTAAACCAAGATGGAGCATCACAGTAGGCCAGCTAAGGAGATCATAGTTGAATCTTAGGAAGAGCAAAAATTGGCAAGAAAAGTGCTATAAGGCATAGCCGCTTACAATTAGAAATAGCAAGCTCAAAGGCTAAGGCAAGAAATAGAAATGCCAAAGGTCCAATGCATCTTAGTGCTTGCTAATCAAAATAGAACAGGACCCAATGTGGAGAGGGAGAGAGCACTAGAAGCTGACCTTATATTGAGTGAGCTTCTCATAAAGCAACTCTTAAATAACACTACTACATAGCAGCACGGTGTGGCCCTAGTAACTTCATTGCTAGTGGGACTAGGAATCACTCCGAATTCAAAGAGCCAAATAAAGATACCCGTAGTTGCTAAGAAACTCCAATCCGATAACGATCCATATAGCTTCATAGAGTAGTTTGAGAAGGTATGTGAGACGAACAGCCTGACAAGCCCTACTCAATGTGTGCAAGCTTTTGGTCTTTGCCTTGGGGATAAAGGACGAGTGTGGTACACTAGTCTAGACAATGCTGAATGCAACAACTTCAATAATCTCAAGAGTCACCTTCATCAAGAGATTCTCTGAGGGAGGTAGGACACTTGGATAACCTTATTGTACGACTAATGAGCGTTAGTCAAAGGACAAGGAGGATATTCAAGATTATGTCACCCATGTGCTGAGTATCTCTTTAAGAAAATCCCAGCTACAAAGCAAGCTAGTGAGCGGTCTCTACTATGTTCATAAGTAGAATTAGGAGTGAAGAGCTTTACAAGGCCTTTGTGAGCAACTTGAACCTGCAAAGGGACATGCTAGCTAGGGTCTTTGAAGAAGCCATACGTGTGGATGACCTGCTCAAAGAGAGAGGCTTGAGGGCTATAAGCTGAGATAGTGCATCCTCTAGAACCTCAAAGAGAGCTACGATTGTTAGTGAGAGATCTAGCCAGAGTAACCAAGAGAAAGGAAAGAGTGTTGACCCTATCCACCCATGAGTTGGCATATGTAAAGCTAGAGCTGGCCAAGCTCCAAGAGATGATAAGAAGGCCTACTCAACCTCATGTGCAATGCGTGCATTGCAAAGGGAACCACCTCCCAACTGAGTGCATCAATCTTAGATCCAAACCTTGTACCAACTACAGTAGGTTTGACCATGATGCTATGCATTGCCATTTATCAAGGAGATTACCATACTCATAGTCATATAGCCAACCGCACTACTTGGGAAATAGACTACCACACTTCAAAAGGGGGAACCACTAGCTCTCCTAGCACCTCACAATGCCAAGCCACATGTCCCCAAGATGGATAGTAACCCCACAGGCATACCTAGACCACCTGGACCCTTTGTGACCCATCCACTAAGAGATGCTCCGATACACTATATAGAGGAGCTAAACGAGGATGACATGTACGTAAACCCTTATGCCTCTTATGACAAAGAGGGTAACCTCATTGTGATGGATTTTAGATTGGGTGCTGGTGATGGAATTAGGTTGGGGAAGGGGTAGAGGCCTAAAAGGATAAAACCAGCAACCAATCGCACTTACGGCCACCCAAGGCACATCTCATCTCATTTCCCTAAACGAGAGCAAGCGAATGGAGAAAATGTCAACCTAAGATGCCTTGAATGTGGAATCGCTCATTTGTATGCCAAATGTACTAGTAGAAAACCGTCCAGTAGCGACCGTCTGTACCTTTGGGACTATTTGGAGTCGAAACACTTGATGGCAAGGCCACTCCCACCTCATTGAATGTCATAACTAGAGCACAAACAAAGCAAGTCGGCATTTCATTACCAAGACCTAGTAACCTAGATGCATCCTTGATGGGAAAGAAGACTTGTCAAAAGGAAGAAAAAGAGGGTTGACATCGAAATAACACTAAAAACTGATAGTGTGACCATGCTAACAAGAGGGAAGCGGGTCATAGATGTAGAGGCTAGGACTTCAACACCCAAGACAGTAGAGAAGGGGAGTGCCAAGATTGGAGAATATCCCAATCAAAGGCACCAATTAGAAGTGGTGCACAAGATTAAGGAGTGGGTGAGAAAAGCCCAAGATCATCTAAAGGATGTCAAGCCCATCCTAGAAGATGAGATTGACAAACTCTCCAATGTGACCACACCTATCTCACCAACATGCATAGAATAAAGAGATGCATTTGCACCTCATGCAACACCACAAAGACAAAGCCTAGATGCCATAGGTAGGTAGACTGCCCAAGGTTAGTGGTGGCAAAAGAGTGTAGGGAATGACGAAAGGCAAGCGGCTAGCAACGTGCTTACAACATTGATATCGGCCCCTATAACTTTACCGATGGGGGATCTACATAGGCAAAGTCCCTCATTATGGCAAGAGTTAAAGCAATGGGGGAGAAAACTTTAGCAGAGATACTATAGCCCGCAAAGTGCTTCAATCTCAACTGTGATGGCCTAACCTATTCCATGATGTTGCTAAGTTCATCAAGCATTGTGACAAGTGCCAAAGGACCAAGGTCCCTATTCGTAAAGATAAGATGGAGTTGACCCTAGTTATAGCACATCAATCCTTCGAAAAATGGGACATTGACTTATATTGCGCCCCTTACAAAATCGTCCAAAGCTCGAGCCACCAGAAAGAACGATGCTAGTACTATGACTCAACTACCCTATTGAACTGGTTAGCAACCAAGGCACTCACTTCATTAACAAAGTAATTGCCCACTTGTTTTCCACCTTTTTGATCATCCATAGAAAATCATCACCGTACTATCCTCAAGCTAACGATTGGGTGGAATCCATGGACAAGATCCTAGTGAATGTGCTCATTGAAGTACCCTCTACCTGGCATAGCGAGACTGGGACAATAAGCTCATGGCAGCGCTATGGGCCTATAGGACAACCTACAAGATAATAGTCAGGGAAACACCCTTCAAGATGACCTACGAAACCAAAGCAATCCTGCTAGTAGAGTTTTTCGTTCCTAGCCTAAGAGTAGTAGTGCAAGAGATTGGGATGGAAAGGAGGCAAGTATGGAACACCTAGTAGAGCTAGAACGTCTCTTTGAGACACGACTTTTAACCACCATGTGCTAATATTTGAGAAAGCAAGATGCAAGAGTTGGTTTGACAAGCATGTCAAACAACATGACTTCGAGCAAGGCAACCTAGTGTTGCTATACTCGGTGAATAAACAGAAGATGAAATTCAAAGGATTAGGGCCTTTCAAAGTCCGCAACATTAGTTGAACAAGCAATGTAGAGCTCGAGACTTTAGAGGGAGAGAGCATAGGATCCTTTAATGGCAGTCACCTCAAGAAGTACTACCCCCCAACCCACCCATTGCATGAGCCTCCATGCTACAACCACCTGTCAACATGAGAGTAGCCACCATCACGAAAATGGAGAATATGGATGAGGAATCAGTGGAACCTACTTACTTGCAAATCACAGTTATTGCTCAAAAAATGCAAACCTTTGATGCACTTACTGATGAAGGAGTGGACTTCAACATCCTTACCAATGGGCATTGGATTCTCATTGGTTAGCCCCAATTGCAACCCACTAATGCGAAGCTTAACCCATTTGGGGGACAGTCCTACCCACTACTAGGAAAGTGCAAAATAGCAATCTCTATTGAGATTGAAAGCCTACCTATAATGTTCTATATATTGCCTAACTCGAAGGCCGCTAGCAAGGAATCATTGCTAGGACGTGCCTTCAAAAAGCAAACACATTGCAATATTGACTATGCCTCACAGCGCATTCACCTTGCCATTGTTGACAATATGTGAATAGTGACGACTTTCAGCAAGGATAACATGGCCCCATCTAAGGCCACAATGGCACCGATAGAAGTACTTAGCACAATGTCAAAGGAGGTGGATCGGGACTCATCCCACCCTGCCAAGACTGACCAACCATAACCCAAAGAAAACACACACAAGCCCACAAAGCAATAGCCCAAATGGATGCCAAAACAACACCCCCAGTCATCTAGAAGCCAAACCATATGAACTCATAACCACAAAACATCATGCCCTAGGCCGAGGAGACACAATTTGCACTATCGAACCAAAAGAACAGCCAAGCCGCGATAGGTTCCCAAAGATCTCTTGCGCACTCAAGGCTATTACAAAGGCAACAATTGGTTTTGGCCAAAGCCCATGAGTGGCATACATGCCCTTCAACCATCTACTACTAGCCCACCTCGAAGACCTTGTGAGCCACCTAGATTTGACAAGCTGCTTAAGGGCCAAAAGCCACCAAACCCATTGAATTGCAATAAGTCTCTCAACCAATACCATAACCTACTCTCCCTAAACCGACTCAACCTAATGCTACTAGTGTCCCAACGGCTTCACAAGCAACAAGTAGCACAACATCTACCACCCTGCAAACCACATCTATCACACAAGTGGCTACTAACACATGCCCTCATGATTAGTCGAAGCAGCAAACACCAATTGCCGAGTTATCTAGCCCAGTCAAACCCCAAACTCCTGCAAGACTTAAACCCTCTTATGAACAAGGATCCATTCTTACCTTGGCCTCTAATCTAGCTGAGAACACAGGGGATAACTTGATCACATGCATTAGATGCTTGGATGCTACCTTTACCATGCTTGCTAAAAGCTATGATCGGTTAGACTTAGGTCTCCTAGACGAGCCGTTAGGAACACGGAAAGTAATCACACTACCATGCATCTAGGAAGAATCGGAATTCATGTTTGTTAAATTCCCCATGGTAGCTAAGGATTTGATTGCTAATGAAATTTCTCGAGAGCAAGCTCACAAACAACGACTAATCACATCGTATAACAAGATCAGGGTCTCTACAACCAATCATGAACTAGAAGAGCTGAAAACACTAGCCAAATATAACTCTTCTTTTCTATGAAAATGGTATTCTCTCCGTCTTCACTGGGAATAAGAGAGCTGCCCAATCATGACCATGCCAAGTAGAGATGGATCATAAGAACCACGGAGTATGATCCAACTTATGTGGCTCCTACTTCATTCAGGGTATTGACCATCACTCATAATTGAACCTTAGAAGATCATGTTATGGACCATCCTTACTTGGATCACATCCTGAGTGAAAAAGAACTACACATTGCGAGTCAAATCAACTCTAGTGACTTCCTAACCGATGTCCTGATGACCTACATTACATGCGTCAGCATTAGACCTCAAACATGGACAGTCATGCTACCTTAGAGTACAACCCACAATTTTTCTCTTGGATCATACAAAAGTAAAATAATCACACCCATGCGCTTAATGCCCTTAACCCCTCATCCTCCAATCCTAGGAAGGATTTGCATCATTCTCGGGGGGCGGGGGGGGGGGGGGGGGGGGGGGGTGTTGTGAGAGGGTAATAAGGTGGAAAGAAAAGGGGCATAGTTGAGAATAAAACCTCATTGAAACGTGAATAATAAAAGCACAAAAAGGGAAAGAAACTAGAAGAAAACTTTAAAATCGAAACCCAAAAGTAAAAAGACAAATAAAGAGACTTTGCACTTAAGAAGAATGTTCAGGAAATGCTTGCTTGGAATTTACGGACTGCTTGAAGCAAAAATTTCCATTCTATCTTTGAAGTCCCTTTGTTTCATTGAGTAAAGTTGAAATCTTTTTGCTTTCATGTTGGAAATGGCCTTGCAAGTGAACTAATAGAAGTTGTTGTATCTTGGCAGGAACCCAAAATGACAACACAAATTCCATTCTCGAAAGAAGAGCATAATAGGTATTCATTGGCTGTCAACATAAGAGTCTTCAGCCAACTCAAGTGCCGTAGCATCGACAACCTGAGGGAACTTATAAATGTTGAAGATATACTGAAGAGGATGATTGACGAGTACAAGCTTCACAAATATGTGGAAAAATATAGCCAAGAAATCAACCATAGTAGATGCATAGAGTTCTTGAGAACCTTTGATGCAAGCAAAAGCAGCGGCACCGTAACTGTCAAGAGAGGAGGCTCTCCCAGGAAGGTTGAAGTTGCACTAAGGCTAGAACTCATGGAGAAAGAATTAGTGCTAGCGAATGTCCAAGGAAAAAGATAGAAGAGGGATGTCTACAACATGCTGGAGATGACGAAGGCAAGGGTACACACTAACAATGGAATTAGCTTAGCAGACATTCTTGATGCTACCATCTAGTTGCAAGCAAAATTGATGAATGCACTCTTCTCTAGTTCATAGGTGCAACACATTTATGATGAGAATCCAAATGCCCATGCTTAAAAGTGTTAGGAGATAGGAGCCCTAGAGGGAGTTAACCTAAATGCTTATGTTCGGAGAACCATTGAAACTTCAGCCAAGGTGCTAGCGTCAACCAAAAACCAGCAGGGGTTGAGTCATTGGCTGCCACCTCTAAATCCCATCACAGAATGCCTGCATCCAAACCATCGACCATAGGGTTTGGCAAGGTGCTAACTACCATTATCCAAGAGGTGGTGGAAGAAGTGGTAAGTGAAGAGGAAGTGGGGGAGACCCTTGAGAGATCACCACTCCATAAGCAAGATCAATCAAGGGAAAGAACAGAGAGCAAGGGCAGAGAACAAGAGACACCACCTAGCTGAGGAGGGCCAAAGAAGCTACAGATTAAGATTCCTTTAAAGAAGCAAGAGGAAACCAAGGAGAGGATGACAAGAAAAGAAAAGGCTGAGCTACAAAAGGTGCAAGAAGAGTTAAGAAGAAGAAGAGAGGGTGAGGAAATTGGAAGAAGTAGCAAAAAGACTACACAAGAAGGAGGAAGAAGACACGATGAAATTTATTCTCATATCAATAGAATAGCACACCAAGGAGGAGGAGTTAGCTACCATGAGCCCACCGCTCATAGGCAAAAGACCAAGAACAGTGCTAAGGAAATGGTGGAGAGTGAGTAAGGAGAAGGCAAGGACTTGCTACATCCGATTCCACCCATTCTCATGGCCCCAACCGCAACTATAACAACCACCCAAGGCTAGCTCCCTTATCAAATACTCAAGGATCCCCTAAAGTTCAAGTCTGCTAGATGGGATGTGGAAAGGAATAGGTGTTGGTTGTCTGCTAGGGCTTTTGGTCATCATACAAAGTGTCATTGATAGTAGGCTCCTTCCCTTTGGCAACTAAGATGCGGTGGCTCTATGGGACTCATCAGCTATCCTTGCAACCTATTTACGATCCTCTTCATCATCTGAGAATGGCATGTCTATGGTGGCTAGCATGTGCATCCAATCCTGCTTGTCCTCAAGATAAGGGATATACTTCATCAGTGGTCGTAAGAGTTTTCAGCTTGTGAGTCTCCCTTCAAGATAGAGGAGATGGCATGTAAGTCAATCAGCATGGTCTTCCCGGTATCCATCTCGACTCTTACTACCTCCAATCTGTTACCTAGGAATATAAGACCATTAGCCCAGTCTTGGATTACTCGTATGTTTCGCATCTAGGGTCAACCTAGAAAAATATTATAGTCTACTCACTTCATAACTATGAAGTTCAATGAGAACTGGACAACTACTATTTTCAAGGGCCAGTCCTTCAGTGCTCCAAATGGTTTAACTTTAATGGCATTAGCTAGTGTGACGTTAAACCTTGCTATCTCCACCGGTGGGTTATCCCAAGCCTGCATGACTGCATGGCTAAGCACACTGACCTCCTGCTCTTGTATCTACAATCCCCTTTCTTGTGACATCTCCAAATGCTACCATTGGTAGGGCTATGTGCATCTTTGTGCCCTCCCATAAAGCATTTACATGCAAGGAATTAGACATTGAGTTCAGTGTTAGGCTAGGTATCTGAATGGCTGTGTCGTGTTCATGCAAGTCGGCTCCTCTCAACTCAATAGATCCCTCTATCCACTAATTTAACTCTTGCCACAATGAGGGACTTTACCTAAGAAGATCCCCCATCAGCAAAGTTACAGGGGCCGATATCAATGTTATAAGTAGACTATTAACTGCATGCCTTTTGTCATGCCCTACACTCTTTTGCCACTGATCTTGGGCAGTTTGCCTACCTATGGCGTCTAGGCCTTGTCTTCATGGTGTTGCATGAGGTGCGAATACATCTCTTGATTTTATGCATGTTGGTGAGACAAGCATGCTCACACTAGAGAGTTCGTCAATCTCGTCTTCTAGGATGGGCTCGGCATCCTTTAGATGCTCTTGGGCTTCTCTCACCCACTCCTTAACTTTATCAACCACTTCTAATTGGTGCCTTGGATCGAGATATTCTCCAATCTTGGCACTCCCCTTCTCTATTGTCTTGGGTGTTGAAGTCTCAGCCTCTACATTTGCGACTTTCTTCCCTCTCGTTAGCATGGTCGCACTATCCATTTTTAGTATTACTTTTGGCATCATCCCTCTTTTTCTTCCTTTGGTGAGTCTTCTTTCCCATTGAGGCTACATTTAGATTGCTAGGTCCTACCAATGAAATACCAACCTGCTTTGTTTGTGCTCTAGTCACGACGTTCAGTGAGATGGGAGTGGCCTCACCATCAAGTGTTTTGACTCCAAATAGTTCCAAAGGTACAGATGGCGTGATAACCGAGCTAATGGATGACTTTTTCCTGAGGCATTTGGCATAAAAATGAGTGATTTCACACCAGAGGGCATCTCAGGTCGATTGGCTTGCTCTCATTCAAGGCAACAAGATGAGATATGCCCTGGGTGGCCGTAAGTCCACAGCATGCAATTGATTCCTCGTTTTTTTCTCCTAGGCCTCTACCCCTTCCCCGACCTAATGCCATCACCGGTATTGGTCTAAAATCCATCAAAATGGGATTGGCCTCTTCATTGTAAGAGATGTAAGCGTTTACGTTTGTCGTACGTGTCATCCTCGTTCAGCTCCTGTACATAGGCCTCACCAAAGCTTCCCTTCCCATGCTATTATCATTTTTAGTAAGGTGTATAATATGATTAAGATTGTCATCGAAAGATTTGTATCAGAGTGTTGCTTGATGGATGGGTCGCAAAGGGTCTAGGTGGTCTAGGTATGGCTATGGGGTTAATGACAACTTGCTTGGCATCATTAGGCACTAGGAGAGCTAATGGAGCTCCCCTTCCGAAGAGTGGCAGTCTATTTCCCAAGTAGTATGGCTGGCTATATGGCTGTGGGTATGGTAATCTCCTGAGTAAATGGCAATGCATAGCATCATGGCCAAACCTATCACAATTGGCACAAGGTTCTGAGTAAATGGCAATGCATAGCATCATGGACAAACCTATCACAATTGGCACAAGGTCCTAAGTAAATGGCAATGCATAGCATCATGGTAATCTCGTGAGTAAATGGCAATCCATAGCATCATGGCCAAACCTATCACAATTGGCACAAGGTCTGGATCTCGGATCCATGCACTCGACTGGTGTTGAGAGTGGAAAAAGACTGAATTTTGACTGAATTTTGTTGTTTTTGAGGACTGAATGATTGATTTTTGATGGATTTAGAGTGATGTATGATTGTAAGGGAAGTATTTGAGAGTGCTTTGGATGATGTTGATTATGTTTTGGAAGTTTATGATGATTCTCAGTGGAGATATGAGATTCTGTGATGTTCTGATAGGTTCTGATTGGTTCTATATACCTTCTGTATAGCTTCTGTTTTGTTCTGATTGTCTTCTATATGAAGCATGGATTGATGATCGATGAAGATTGAAATATTTTGAAAGCCTATTGAATAGTTTTTGATAGTTTGGAATGGTTTTAGTATGAGTTATGAGGTCTTGATGACCTTCTGTAAACCCTCTGTAGAGCCTTTGTCTTTGCTCTGTCTCTGCTCTATCTCTGCTCTGTCTCTGTACTGTGACTGTTCTGTAGACCTTCTGTAAGTGTTCTATAGAATGTATGTGTGACTTTGGGAAAGTTTTCTAACCTATGGAAAGGATGAATCTAAGTTCAAAAGAGCTAAAACAAGTGGAAGAAACAGCTGCTGAATTCGTGGATGCTCAACAGCAAGATACATGGGATGCTTGGTGCACTGATAATCTTTTGTTCGTTCAATTAGCAACCCACTGGAAGTTGGTAGATAGAGTGTTTTTCACAACATACACTGTTGAAACCCTCAGAAGCTTGCATTATTATAATGACGCAACAACAATCCTAATAAGAATGAGTTTTGATACTTTCAGAACAGAATATCTTCCCCTCTGTAGTGGTTTGAAAGTTGAATTCACAGATGTTGAGAAGAAAGAAGTAGAAGAGATGTTGGCTAGAGAATCTATCAGAGACTGAAGCCCCCTCTGATACTATCCTGTTGAGTCCATACCAACTGGTTGAAGCCAATCCCCTGATGAATGACGCAATAAAGAGACAAGTGTTGGAACGAGTCCAGAGGTACGTGAGAAGAGAGAAGGCAAAAATCAAAGCTGAGAATGAGCTCGCAGTAGAAGCCTCCTTTGACACCCTAAAAGCACTCTTTACAAAAGTCCCCATGGTGACTCAAGGTCCCCTTCCTAGTCAGATTCGTCCTGGAAATATTGATGACATGCGAGCAAATGTAGTCCCATTGCCAGTTTTTAAGGGAGAGTACAATGAAGACCCTGATCTTCATGTAGTAGAGTTTATAGTAGCATGTGTGGCTAACAATGCCAAAACCCCTAAGCATTGGTAAGCAATATTCCCCACCACTTTCAAGGGTGTGGCGTTTCAGTGGTATGAGAGACAAACAACAGGAACTTTTGGCACATGGGACGACCTGAAGTTGGCCTTCCTCACTAAATTCAGGCATGAAGGTTTTGAAGAGCGGATGCGAGAGGAGTTCATGAACCTAAGTCAGTCCTCTGGAGAAAGAGTAGAAGCTTATGTCTCGTGAATGGAATCCATCCTGAAGAGATGGACTAACCATCATTTGGACGAAGGTATCCAGAAAGGAGTGTTTCTCAGGGGCCTACAACTAGAAGTTCGTAAGTTCGTGGAATTGAGAAGACCTGTCAATCTGCAAGCTGCAGTGGAAGGTGCAAGATTGTATGACGAAGTTGAAGCAAGGCTGTCAATGAACTCCAGGAAGAGGAGTCTTACCTCCTCCTATGACTGGAATGGTATACCCACAAAATGCAGTCCGAGGGATAGTTCCCTACCCCTATTCCTAGATGTAAACAGTGCCGCAGTATAGTGCACCTAATCCAGTGTGGTCATCGCAGACGACAGTGCCTCAAGTGATGGTTCAACCACAACAACAGTGGCCTCAAACAGTCCCTCCAATGGCGACTCAACAACAGTGGAATCCTACCAATTGGAATCAACAACCCCAATCTCAACAGGAGCTCTGAATCAGAGCCAGAACAGAGGACCTTCTAGATCAACCCAACTAGTGTATGCAGTAATTACAGAAGCTTCCCAAAACCCTACTACAAGCACTTCACGAGGTGAAAATCTGAAGGACTACTTATCCAACTCAATTGCAAGTAGTAAGAAGGAGCTTCTGGATGTGATTATAGAGCAGCTACAGACGCTGAAGGTGAATACCACCAATATATCCACTCCTGTGGGAGCTGGAAGAGATGTGACATGCTCTAATACATGGTGTGGAAAGTGTCATCAAGTGGGACATTTAGCCATTGAATGTACTCGAAAACCAACCATTCCTGGAGCTTTTTGTTCCTACTGTTTGCGAAAGAACCATACAGAGGACATTTGCTCTCTAAAAGAGATGAATGAACGAAGACAGAAGGATGAAAATGCGAGATTCAACTTGCTGGAATCCAAAATGACAACACAAGATATTGGACTAAAGCCTAGGAAGTTTGGTCCTAATTTTGGTCCAAGGAGGTTTCTCTCTCAAAGTTACAGAGGACGACAGTCTGGCGGTGGTCAGAGATCAAAGGTAGAATGTTATAGGTGTGGAGAAAAGGGACATATCACCCCAAATTGTCCAAACCCTAGACAATCTGTGGATTACAAGCCCTTATGCAGCTGATGCAAAGGAGGAGGCCACACTGCAAAGGACTGTCCCAGTCCAGCCCCTGTAAAGGCTAATGCCATTGATAGCCAACAGAAGGTACAAGAGCCTGCTTCCAATTTGGTCAAGTTGGAAGTTGCCACTGTGACACGCACCAAGAAGAAGGAACCAGTGGTTCAGAACGAAAATGATTCTCCTGCCAAGATTGTGAAGTTCAACCTACCTACAGAGGGACATAGCAATACAGAACAGAACAGTGCAGTACAGAGCACTGTAGTGCCACAGAGGGATACAGAGACAGTCCCAAAGACAAGACTATAGGCCCAAGAGATAGATGATATAGAGGCACTTTCAGAAATAGAAGAAGTGCCGATGCAACAATTGTTAGCAGAAAAAGGAAAGATGAAAATGGGTGTAGCCCCATTCCCCAGTCGGCTGGAGAAGCCTGTGGATCCTATTAAAGATTATGACTTGGTGAAAGACCTAGACACTTTTAAACCAAACTTAACATTCTGACAGTTGCTGATTCTGTCTCCCAGCTGTCGAAAGAGATTCAAAAGCATCTTGACAAGAAGGTGTGGACTAAGGATCTCTCCTTCAACAGCGACCAAGATCAATAAGGCCCCGGAGCCTGTAAAGGAAGTAGATGTGGCTAATGCGTTTTTAGATCCTGGAACCCCAAATATTAGTGTATGGATAGAAGGATGCTTCATTTCAGATGCATTAATAGATGGAGGCTCATCAGTAAACATAATGACAGATGTCACAATGAAGGACTTAGGGTTGCAAGGAATTCAACCTACATAGTAGCTTATTAGATTGGCAGACCAAAGTAGAGTCAAACCATTGGGCATCCTCCCATATGTAAAAACAACCCTTGCAGGAAGAGACTATTGGTTGACATATTTGGTGGTCAAACCAAATTCTTATGGGACTTCATACCCTCTGTTGTTGGGAAGACCTTGGCTTTTTGAAGCAAGAGCCAGGACGGACTGGTTCAAAGGAACCCTAACCCTAGGCAGAGGACCCAATAAAGCGGTGTTAAAGCTGTATGGATCACAAAAAGGCAATGGATCCACATCCATTGAAGTTATAACTGACTCCTCTAACGAGGCAACAGATGGTACATCACGAGATGAAGAAGCTGCTAAGCAATTCTTTCCTAAGAAAACAGAGGCACAGTCCCTAACAGTGTGCACTGTAAGCCAACTACCACGGGATGTAAAATCCTTGTCCATGGGAGAATACCTCCTGCCTCAACTAGAATTAACTTCTGAAATCACCTCTAACAGTGAAATAGAAGCATGGATGTACTGTTCTCCCTGTTACATGACGGTCGTAGTTACAGAGCAGAGTCAGTACAAAGACAGTATATTTACAGAGCAAAGACAGTAGAGAGGCAGAGCAGATACAGAGCAGCTACAGAATAGAGACAGAGCGGATACAGAGACCAGATAAAGAGCTAGAGTCAGAGGCAGAAGCAGAGTCAGAACTGGTGACAGAAGCAAAAGCAGATGCAGAGGCAGAAGATTTGTTATTCTCCTACAGAGTCTCTACAGAAGCAGAGACAGAGCCTTCAGAGAATGAGGATGAAACTGATGAGGAAGAAAATGAAGCAGGTTATGAAAGTGCAGATGATGAATTCCCTCTGATAGCGAATGATCCTGTTGATGTCCCTACAGAGACCTCAGAGATCGAATATCTCAGGGTACTGGATGGAATGACCATGGTTCCATTTGGGTTGATCAATGGACCACAAAGTATGCAGAATCTATATAAGCAATGGATTAAAGGCATAAAAATGAAGTTCACTAGTGGCTCCTGTCGCCCTGACTGTTCAGCCAAAGAAAAGATGATGATGATGCCCCCTGCTAACAAAAGCCCAAGCCCTCAAAGCCACGGCCTCTAGCAAGTCCGTGCTATGTGACATTCCTGGATGCATCCTCTTAAGATGAAGCCTTGAGTCCTGAAGAGATCACCACTCAAACAAAATCAAACAAAGCTCTGATACCCTTCCAGCAACCTAAACAGACGAATGTGTTATCTGTTCAGAAGGAGGACACTAGTTCTAGTGGGACATCAGACGAGGATACGACTCTCTTGAAAGAGTCAGACCTCTACCCAGAAGCAATCCGTGGGACATTTATCCGCGAGGTGGAAGGTGAAAGACAAGTAACGTTCCTGGATGATGAGGGTACTAAACGTCACCTGAAAGTGGGTCTCAATCTTCCAGAAGAAGAACTAGTGGTCTTGCGAGACCTACTAAAGGAGAACTTAGATGTGTTTGCTTAGTCTTACAAAGACCTAAAGGGGATTGATCCCACAGTATGCCAACATCACATTGATCTAGAGCCCGATGCCAAACCTGTAAGGCAAAGACAAAGACGGATGAATCCTAATTACTCTACTCTAGTGAAGGCTGAATTATTGAAACTTCTTGAAGCAGAGTTCATCTATCCCATGGCTAACAGTGAATGGGTTTTGCCCATTGTGGTAGTACCCAAGAAGAACGGGAAACTTTGAATATGTGTTGACTTTCAAAAGCTCAATTCGAAGACGAAGAAGGATCATTTCCCTATCCCTTTTACAGAACAACTGTCGGACACAGTGGTAGGCCATGAGCTGTATTCCCTCTTGGATGGTAACATAGTCGTGCAAGACAAGAGATGAGAAGAAGAAGGGAAGAAGAAGAAGAGAAGAGAAGATGGAGATCTTCTCCACCATGGTCCCTCACCCTCACACACTCACCCCCTCACTCTCTCAAGCACAAGCAAGAACAAGAAGAAGAGAAGAAGAGAAGAAGAAGAGGAGAGCCACTTTTTGCCACACACTAAGAATGAGCTTCTTTATTCACATTTGGGCTTTTATACATACCCTAATTCCTTTTGGGCACCCATCCCCTTTTTTACATGACTGGCCATCTTACCTAGGTCCTCTTTTCCTATTCCCTTCTATTTACATTGCCCCTTCACCTATGATGATCTACACATTACAAATTGCACAAGAGGGAGTATGGTGCTCTTTTACAAAAATTTAGGGGCACTTTTGCCTTTTCCCTTTTGCACTTGCCTTGAAATTTTAAGGTTGCCCTTATGCTTTTGGCCTTTTCTCCTCTTATTTCTTCCGTTGGACCGTTTTTTTTTTTGTATTTTTTTTAAATTTTCTTTTGCTTCCTTTTTCTCTTTCTTGCACTGGGGTTAATAAAAGGACTTGGATTACATCCCTTTCCCCATGCAACACTACAATGATAGCATATCATTGGAGCTATTTCTTCAACTCTCTAAGGATGATTTTATCACTCAATTGAGCTATATGGATACTCAACTATACCACATGAGTTATGTACAACTATTGGGCAGATTCGTACCTCAATGAATCATTTAAGGATTGAGATAGGTAGATAGAAGGGTATGGAGATTGAGGACCATGTGTACCAAGTTTGTGATAGAGAGCCAAAGAAACTAAGGATCATTTGCATCCATCTAGTCCCAATTATTGTTTATATATTTCACATTAATATTTGCAAAAGTTCAATTATCACCAAAGCATTATGTTGCTCAATCTTTACCAAAAGTTCAATTGCCACACCAAAGCAATATATTGCTCAAAATCTATAATTACACACTTTCTAATGTTTATAATTTTATTATAAAAAATTCTACTTCACAAATATCCATAGGTACTTGGATGCATTGCATAAAGAGGCTATCAGAGCTTAATGATAAACAATTAGCTAAAAGTAAAAACTTTTTAATGTGAAATTGAATAGATATATTGAATAAAAATTTGAAGGGATAAGCCCGAGTGAGAGCACAAGCAAGAGAAAGCACTAGAGGTGTGATCTATGGCAGATGGAGCAAGAGAGAGAGACAGAGAGACATAGAGGATGTGGGAACTCCAATAATCACAATGTGTGACCGGTCTCCCCTATTCTATTAGTCATCCACTAAAAAAACAAAGAATGAAGTGATGGCGATGGGCGCCTACCACATGTAGTGTACAAGTGTGCGGGTACTATCAATGTAGTGAATACACAAGTAGCGTAGGCACATGTACCTTTGCCCCCAACAACACCTGACTTAAAGGTAAATATGTCCCTAGTGAGGAGAGAATAAGAAAAGAGTGACAAAGTATAAATGTACATAAAGTACAATAGGATGAGGAAAGATGTCATCTCATCCAATGCCATCAGCTTCCTAAGGAAGGCAAGAGGCTCCATTAAGAGACTTTTAGTAAGTAGATCTACAAGATTTTGGTCGATTAAGATCTTGACAAGCTCAATGGACTTGTTCTCAATGACCTCTCTTATAAAATTGTATCATGCCTCAATGTGCTTTGTCTTTGCATCATGGAAGATCAGATTCTTGGTCAACTGAATAGCAGTCATAGTATCCAAATGCAATGTAGAAACCACATCAGTAATACCAAGGCTTAATATGACTAGATAGCCTAACCAAAGAGCCTCCTTTGCAAGCATCAGTGGTGGCTACAACATACTCTACCTTTGTAGCAAATAGAACTGTACATTCATGCACCTTGGATATCCAAGAAATAGCTTCTTCAGCAAAGATAAAGACATAGCTAGAGGTGGACTTCCTACAGTCTACACGTTCTGTATAATGAGAGTCAGTGTATTCCATGACTCCTATATCCTACCCACCATATCATATGCACATATCTATATTGCCTTTAAGGTACCTCATGATACCCTTCATAACATCCCAATGCTTCCTACCAAGTGTAGCTATATAGTGTGCCACAACTCCCACTACAAATGCTATGTTGGTATGAGTGGCTATCATAGCATGCAGCAAACTTCCCACTGTAGATGCATAAGGGATCTTGGCCATTTTGGTCTTTTACCCATCAAATTACAGACAATTGGTCTTACTAACCTTTATATGAGAAGGTAAAGGATAGCTAATAAGCTTAAAATCATGCATATGAAACCACGCAAGAACCTTCTGGATGTATCACTCTGATGGCTCAAGATTTTATGTGCACCCAAACACTAGTGGACAAGATCTTCATTCTTAAAAAATGTATTTGTGCCAGACATGGTTTGAGCCCTTGTTAATATCTAGATTCGGGCGGGGGATTTATCCCAGTGTGTAATTGGCCTTAGAGCCTAGAGGTTAAAGCAAGTCTAGGTGATGTAAGGGACTGGTCTAGGTGATGTAAAGGACCAAGGTCCAGTAGGCTATGAGGGTGAAGGGTGTGGTATGTTATCCCAGCTGCCAGTACGTGTCTCCTCAGCGCGATCCTCATTGACCTGTTTTCTAGCACGGAAGCTGTTTGAAATTTCAAATTTGCGAATCACATCTAACGGTTCAAGAATCAGTGCACACACTCGCTCACACACTGTCGAGGCGCGCACTCTCTCTCTCTCTCTCTCTGTGTTTTGCATCGACTTGCTTAACCTAGGGTCTCTCAGAAATGGTACCCTGTCGAAGGAAAGGTAGAGGAGGCGGAGGGGGCAAGATTGTGGCTCCTTTGCCGCCTTCCTCTTCCTCGTCTTCCTCCTCCTCCATCTGCATGTATAGAAGCAGCAAACCAGGCCAACACCGCATCATCTCAACGTCTCCTCTTCTCTACTACAGGTTATGAAAGTGCAGATGATGAATTCCCTCTGATAGCAAATGATCTTGTTGATGTCCCTACAGAGACCTCAGAGATCGAATATCTTAGGGTACTAGATGGAATGACCATGGTTCCATTTGGGTTGATCAATGGACTACAAAGTATGCAGAATCTATATAAGCAATGGATTAAAGGCATAAAAATGAAGTTCACTGGTGGCTCCTGTCGCCCTGACTGTTCAGTCCAAAGAAAAGATGATGATGATGCCCCCTGCTAACAGAAGCCCAAGCCCTCAAAGCCACGGCCTCTAGCAAGTCCGTGCTATGTGACATTCCTGGATGCATCCTCTGAAGATGAAGCCTTGAGTCCTGAAGAGGTCACCACTCAAACAAAATCAAACAAAGCTCTGATACCCTTCCAACAACCTAAACAGACGAATGTGTCATCTGTTCAGAAGGAGGACAATAGTTCTAGTGGGACATCAGACGAGGATACGACTCTCTTGAAAGAGTCAGACCTCTACCCAGAAGCAATCTGTGGGACATTTATCCGCGAGGTGGAAGGTGAAAGACAAGTAACGTTCCTGGATGATGAGGGTACTGAACGTCACCTGAAAGTGGGTCTCAATCTTCCAGAAGAAGAGCTAGTGGTCTTGCGAGACCTACTAAAGAAGAACTTAGATGTGTTTGCTTAGTCCTACAAAGACCTAAAGGGGATTGATCCCACAGTATGCCAACATCACATTGATCTAGAGCCCGATGCCAAACCTGTAAGGCAAAGACAAAGACGGATGAATCCTAATTACTCTTCTCTGGTGAAGGCTGAATTATTGAAACTTCTTGAAGCAGAGTTCATCTATCCCGTGGCTAATAGTGAATGGGTTTCGCCCATTGTGGTAGTACCCAAGAAGAACAGGAAACTTTGAATATGTGTTGACTTTCGAAAGCTCAATTCGAAGACGAAGAAGGATCATTTCCCTATCCCTTTACAGAACAACTGTCAGACACAGTGGTAGGCCATGAGCTGTATTCCCTCTTGGATGGATTTAGTGGATATAACCAGGTCCAAATCGCAGAAGAGGACCAATCCAAAACAACCTTCACCATAGAATGGGGGACCTATGCCTATAGAGTGATGCCATTTGGACTCTGTAATGCTCCTGCCACCTTCCAACGAGTAATGATGGCTGCCTTCCAGAACCATCTGCATGATTTCATTGAGGTGTATCTTGATGATTTCTGTGTCTATAGTTTGATCCGAGAGCACTGGGGACACCTAGAGCAATGTTTTGATAGATGCCGCGAGTATGGGATTTCTCCCAACCCCGACAAATGTGTCTTTGGCGTCTCCTCAGGAGTGCTTTTGGGCCATATTGTCTCTGCACAATGAATTGCAACAGACCCGGCAAAGATTGAAAAGATTGCCGCCTTACCAGCACCAACAAACCTCAAGCAATTGAGGGGATTTCTTAGCCATGTGGCTATTACAGAAGATTTATTGCACATTTTGCAACTAAGGCAGCCCCTCTACACAAGCTCCTAAGGAAAGAAGCTGATTTCCTTTGGATGGATGATTGTGAAGAGGCCTTTAATACCCTAAAACAGTGCCTGATCCAATCACCTATTTTACAGCCTCCTGATTGGACGAAGTAGTTCCATGTGCACACAGATGCATCAGTTGAAGGGCTAGGTGCTGTCCTATGTCAAAAGGACCCCTCGAAATTAGATCAACCGATATATTATACAAGCCGAAAGGTCACTGATAGGGAATGTAGCTACACAGTGAGAGCTTGAGTGCTTGGCAATGGTATTTGCACTGGAGAAGTTTCGACACTATCTATTGTCCACACATTTCAAGTTCTATGTGGATCATGAAGCCCTGTCCTTCTTGATGAACAAAGCAGATGTTAAAGGACGACTGATGAGATGGTTGGTCCTATTCCAGAAGTTCGACTTTGAAGTAGTCACTAAGCCTGGCCGCTCCCATGTCCTAGTCGATCATCTATCACGGATCCCTCAAACAGAAGAGGAGGAACAGGATGATCCAGACCTTCCTGACACTTCCTTGTTTCTAGTTGAAATAGTTACTCCCTGGTATGCAGACATAGCAAATCTCCTAGCAACTCAACAGTATCCTCCTGGCATCTCAAGTCGTGAGCGGAAGAAGCTTCTCTTAGAATCAGCCCCCTACACTTTGCTAGGCAGTGCACTGTATAAGAAAGGCAAAGATGAAGTGCTGCGACGATGTGTTGCAGGAGATGAAATCGTCATAGTATTGAAAGCATGCCATGACGAACCATGTGGTGGACACTTCGCAGGAGAAGCGACAGCCAGGAAGGCTCTATTAGCAAGATACTGGTGGCCAACCCTCCACAAGGACGCATATGACTACTGCAAGAGATGTGATGCTTGTTAGCGAATGGAAAAACCCACCAAAAGAAGTGCCATGCCACTACAACCCATTCTTCCCCTAAAGCCATTTGAGAAGTGGGGGATTGATTTTGTGGGTCCCATTGATCCACCTACCAGACGGAAGCAGAACAAATACATCCTAGTATGTACGGATTATGTCACAAAGTGGTGTGAAGCTAAAGCCCTAAAGCGGGACGATGGTAATAGTGTCGCCCTGTTCATGTACGAGAATATTATCACCCGTTTTGGCAGTCCCCTTGAGCTGGTAAGTGACAGAGGGACTCATTTCCTTAACAAAATCATGGTGGAGCTGACGGAACTGTATAAGATCCGCCATCGTAAGTCCACTCCCTATTACCCCAGAGCCAATGGCCAAGTTGAAGTCACCAATCACATCCTTTGCTTGATTCTGACAAGAACGATTGCCGCACATCATCGCGACTGGGATGATCGACTTACAGAGGCCCTCTAGGCATACAGAACCTCCCATAAGGCAGCTACAGGACAGACCCCTTTCCAGCTAGTGTATGGTACAGAAGCCGTCTTCCCTGTTGAGCTAGAATTACCCTCTTTGCGAGTGATAGTTAAAGAATACTTGGGAGATAGTGAGTCACTGCAACGCCGTCTCCTGCACTTGGAAATGCTTGGATGAGATTCGACGGATGGCCCTAAGTTCATGGAAACCACTCAAGCACGACGCCAGGCCTATCATGACAGTTTCATCAAGCACAAGGAGTTCAAAGAAGGTGATCTTGTTCTAGCCTATGATTCAAGATTTGGCAATTTTCTTGGCAAGCTCCAACAACAGTGGATGGGCCCGTACAAGGTACTAGCCATCAATCCTAAAAGCTCTGTTCAGGTGTAGACCGTTGATGCCTCTTATGATCCTTTCCTGATTAATGGATATCGCTTGAAGCAATACTTCCCTCCCTGGGGATCTTGACAATCACAGTCGACCTACCCTTTCCCTTTTGGGCGTCGCACTGTCCTTCTTGTTGTGCTTCTGATAGCCATGATGATTCTCCTCATGCGGCGGTCTCGTTCTGCTACCCCTTCGTAGAAACATCTTAACCCGACATTGTTCTCTTCTCGTCTGATCCAACAATAGTGCCGAGGTTGGTCCTGATATATGGTATTTCTACCATTCCCTTTATTAAGAAATTTTAAAAAAAGAAAATAAAAAAATAAAACAAAAAAAGAGAAAAAAAAAGTAAAAGAAAAACAAACGAAACTCTTATGGGAGAAAAGGAAGAAATTCCCTGTTATAACAGGCCTCGTTCCAAGAAAAGGTGAAAACACCCTTGGGCGAGAAGCTGACTATGGAAAAGGTGGTAATACCCCACAGTTCAGGATAGCTGACTCACTAGCAGAACCTCTTCAGCAAGCAATTTAAAGCCACCTCCCTTGGTGCGTTGTCTCAGCAATATCAGTCCATCTGCCCTTCTTAACAGACGACTCTTTTTACCAATCATTGACGTACGAGATTTGTAGGCTGCCTCCCTGGGTATGCCTCCTCCTTAAGATCCTGATGACACCAATAGTCTACATGATCTTCATCACCAACCCCTGGAGTGATGTGAGCTTTCATCCTAACAGGATGGGGATGTGAGTATGGGCTGCCCTCTGTATCTATCAGAGAGTGAGACAGAGGGTGGGGTGAGTGACCAGTCTTTCCCTTTAAATCAAATGAGAGGTGAGAAGTGTGAATGGAGTGTTGCACGCACGGGAAGGGCCTCTCAATGCACAAAGCACGATTTGTTCTTGTGCACTGCACTATAAGGCTCCCTGGCCTTCCATCTTGCACTGTATGCCGGCACTGGGCGGGATACACAGTTGCACCATCAAATGCGCACAAGGCATACAACCTTTGCACAAGTGACCATGAGGATTACGTCAAGGGCTTCAGGACATGGCTGCCCTTTGTATCTTTCAACAGAGCGTGAGACAGAGGGTGGGATGAGTGTGACTGGAGTTTCTTCAATCAATTACCGAGAGGTGAGGATTGAGGGACGTTACAACCTTTGGAGTCAGGTACGTTCCGGTTTCCCTATGCAACCATGGGCGGGGTTTCTACCATCAACACATGACACATCATTTTGTTCTATACACTGCACTACAAGGCTCCCTTGCCTTTCTCCTTGCACCTATGCCAAATTTGCCTATGTTACCTGCTCCTTCTAGTATGACTATGCCCATGGATAGTCAGGCGGCCTCATTAAATAGTGGTGGAAGCCAAACAATGAATCCTAATGTTGTCCCAGTAGGTCAAGGTCCAATTCCTAATCAAGTAGTTAGGCCGATGGGACGACAGATAGATGATCGCGGCTATGAGTCGAGTGCCTCTAATGTCCTTGGCGAAGTTAAGGACATGATGAAGCACTATATCGATATGATTTCTGAACAATGCAGACAAATAGCTATGGACACCAATTTTCTTAAGAAACAACAGAATTTGATAGGGAGTCGACGCCCTGAGGAGGGTGCCCCCTCAAGATTCAGCTGTAAGTATTGTAGTGGCCAACATTTCCTAGAAATTGTTTGAATGTTAGAAGCGATATTTGCGGTCTGGCCACTTAGCTGCTACCTGTTGGAGTAAGATTAGTTCTCTCCAACAAGGGAGTAAACAACCAGGTCCAGTTAACCATCGTGTACAAGGGAATAATCTCTAGCAAGATGAGGGACCAAGACAAATATTGCAACGAGGAAAGGCTACTGTAGAGGAGTTGCCTCATGGCAGTGGACTCAGCCTTATTGAGGCCATATGTGTCAATGATGCTGAAACTTCTAATCTACAAGCCATAACAAGAGGTCAAAAGATCAAAGAGGGTGACAAAGGAATTGTAAAACCTGTTGAGGGAAGCCCTAAGCAAGATGCTAGGGAAAAGCGAGTCCTGAATCCTTATATGGAAGGTGGACCTTTATGACCTGTTGGTAGTAAAGTTGATCCCGAGAAGGATAAAGGATTGCCAAGAAAGAAGGTAAAGGCTAAAAGAGAGGCACCAAAACTGATTAAAAGACCAAAGGAGAGAATGGTTTGCCAAGGTTTATGGGAGTCAAGAGGTTGCTAAAGATGTCGTCCGTTCTCTGACAAGTGAGGATTCGTTTGTGCATGCTCCTCTCTAAGGATACGAAGGAGGTTGTTCTTTGTAGGATGGATGGGATAGAGGTCAAGGTTAGAGAATACCCACAAACGAAGGCAGCTTGTAAGGGGAAGTTTTCTCTGGAGCAGCAGGGGGCGGGACGTGTTTGAACTATGGAGAGAGTGAGTCTATAGAATGGGAAGATGCGTGTGGATATCCGTATACGTACTGTATCCAGGGGTCGGTTGGCCTCAGATATTAGGCAGGCCGCTTGCTTGCTCACGAAGCAAGCGGCCCTCATCCGGCCCGACCCTCACGATGGCTTCATCCCCAAGCAGCAGTTTTCTCGGTAGAGAGCCTCTGACGCCAGGCCCTTTCTTTGTTCTTTCCTTGTTGCCAGCTGGAGCCTTAGGCCTTGTTCACACTTACCCCCCAAACAGGTTAGATGTCTCGACTCTCGAGTTGTCCTCACCGCTCTCTCCCATGGAGATCTCTCTCTTAAAGTGACGGCCGAGTGTCCTGCCTGCATCTCGAGACAACGAACAACCCACGAAAAAGCCACCGGGTGACCCGCGCTCAGTGTTCATGAAAAACATTTTTCGTAGCAAATACAAAAACCTGTAATTCAAATTTTTGTAAGGATTTCTAATTCAAATTATATATATTTGCCATTTTTATATTAAAACTTTTATAAGTTCGAGGTTTGAAACCTTCTTTCAATTTTGAAGGTTTTTCTTTTAATTGCAATTCACTTTACATTAAACCTTAATTTTGAAGGTTTTTCTTCTAATTGCAATTCACTTTACATTAAACCTTAATTTTTCATGAACATTGCCCGCGTTGTGCGACACATGAAGAAAGAGAGATGAAAAAGTGCTTAAGTAAAAAACACGTACACGTCAACACATGAAGAAAGAGTATGGAAAGGTAAATATTCCAAGTGATATATCACATTGGTCAACTATGATTAGCACCCACCAAGACTCTCCATTCCTAGGACATGCAACTACACTCAATTCACTTGAATGGTGAAGATGTTTATGCTAAAGGAAATAACACCCCAAGTTCACCAAAGAGTTCTTTTTTTGGGTCACCTCAACATCAACATATCCTTGATTGGAACAACTTAGGATGATGTAAGGCCTTATGAATGTGGATGAAAATAAAGTCACCTAATTACAAGGACATACTTACTAGTTTCCCTTCTTATTTGCCAAATGTAGGCCTAACTGCAAGGACACTTTCCTACTTTCCCTTTTTAGTTGCCAAATATCACTTTCCTACTTTCCCTTTTTAGTTGCCAAATATAAACCGTCATACACTTTTGAGAAAAAGTATAGAAAGTAGATCATCAATTGATGCACCATCAATTGTGCACCCTGGCATACTCCCTCTGCACCATTCCTTTGTCGATTCCTAAATCAGATGTGAGCTCTGGGTTTCCTCATCATTCACTCAAGTAATGTCAGTCATGCGGTGAGTGACTGCTCTTTCATTCCATTTGAGTGATCGTGAGTTGAGTGCAATATTCTTCGCCATTAACGAATTTCCTGCGATTCCTTCAACCAACTACCTCCCTGGATGCTGCCGCATGGTCCCTGCCACGAAGGATGTGTGATGTGAAGATACCTTGGTACCTCCTGCAGCCGACAACAACAGTGGACGTGCCATCGACAGTCAACCTTGATTCTCAACAACATGGGCCAAGTTTTCTAACCCTACACCTTCTGTTGTTAGTGACAGTCATGTTTTAAATGTGGGGACGTTAGCGGTTGGTCTGTTGTGTGGTACTAGGTCCCTGTTGCTCGGTCAGCCCTATCCATTAAGGTTTTAAGTGTGGAGACGCGTCCCTGTACGTCTACATTGCATACCCCTCTGCATTTGCCTTAACTTGATAATGCATCTATGCCTGCCCTACTTTTACACTGATGGGGTACCTTCCCCACCCACCCATCCATTTCAACCCACCCTTGGGGCCATTCCCTTGCAGTTTTCCTTCATTCCCTGATTTTGTTGTCTTTCCATGTGAACGCACCCTACGTTCACTGAAATTGCAATCTAAACTTATAGCCCTGTTCATCCCTTTGAACTATCTATTTTTCCTTTTTACCAACCCCTGTTCTGACAGCCAATTCTCAAGTTATTAATTTTTGAAGTATTTTGCGTAAATTGAACAGTTTTCCATGTAAACGCATCTTGATTGCTTTAGAACCCTGATCTGATGAGTCAAGCCTGTCCTACCCTTTCTCCTTGACATTTTTCCTTTTTTCTCCATGTCATTTCAATGTACGGTTCATCCGTTATTAATTTTTGCGGGTTTTTGAGTCTTTTTCGTGCTTATTTTTCAAAATTTTTCATGTGAACCTGCCCTATTTTCACCAGAATTCCAATTTGATTTGACAGCCGTGTCCTGTCAGCCTTCTCCCCACTTTTTCCTTTTTCCTCCCTCCTTTTTCGACTGTCGAATTTTTAGTTATTAATTTTTCCGAGATTTTTTTAATGCATTTTTCATTTTTTTTGCTTGTAAACCCTCCTAATTCCCCCGGAACTCAGTTTTGATGTGACAGCCACGTGCAACCCCTTCCCTTGCACATTTTTCCTTTTTTCTACCCTCTGTTCTGGTGAATCGATTTTTTGTTATTAATTTTCGACCTCGTTTTCGTGTGTTATTTTTCTATTTTTTCCATGTGAACTCATCCTATCTCGGTCAAAACTATGTTTTGACGTAATAGGGTTGTTGGCCACGTTCTTGTGCACCTTTTTCCTTCTTTTCGCCTGCATTTCGGCGAGCGGATTTTTCGATATTAATCCCCGTATGTGTTTTCAGGCCTTTTTTTGCATTTTTCCCATGTGAACGCCCTCCTTTTCCTCCGGACACCCCATCTTACTTTTCCATCATTTTCCCCTCCTCTCTTTGCCCATTTTTTATTTTTATGGATTTTCGTTTCGACGAGCGGTTTATGAGTTATTAATTTTTCTTTGTTTTTTCGTGTTCTCGCGTGCCTTGCCTTACACGTGAACGCGTGCGTTTTCATTTTTCCGTGTCTCGAGACGCTCCCGTCGCGTCCGCGACTTGCGGGTTGATGTCCCCGCCCCGTCGAGTCCCACCACCATAAATTTTTTTACCCCCGCCCCCCACACGTGCGCGGGACGAGGGCGTGCACCCTTTCCCTCTCTTTTCTTTCTCCCTTAAATTCATTTATTTCTTAATTAATTCATTTAATTTTTATTTTTTAATTTTTTTTAAATACACCCCCCAACAGGCACCTCCCCAGCCCCCCCCCCCCCCCCCCGTCCCAACCAACCCCCCTCTCTTCTTCTTCTTCTACTTCTTTCTCTCTCCTACCCCTCTTTCTCTCTGCCGGACCCTCCCCCACCATCTCCCTCACCCTCTCACCTCCTCCCTCCACCCTTCCACCATCTCCCCCACCTTCTACTCCTCCTACCCCCCCATCCCCTCCCCCTCCCTTCCTCTTCCTTCTTCTTCCTCCCCTCCTTCCCCTCCTCAGCCCCCCCAGCGTCGCCCACAGCGTACTCCCCCCGGCGCTCTTCCCCTTCCCACGCCGACGGCGACTCCCCCCAGCGCTCTCCTCCTTCCCACACTAGCGCCGCCCACAGCATAATCCCCCCGGCGATCTCCCCCTTCCCACGACCACGCCGGCTAGCTCTGCGCCCTCGCCGTCTGCACCCCCGGGCTCCGCCAGCGCCGCCCGCGCTGGGCATTACCTCTCGTTGCGCCGCCACCCTTCCCTCCCCCTCCTCCTCTTCCTCCTCCTCCTCCTTCCCATTGACTTCAAGTTAGTTAGACTAACCTTATTTCAATTAGTTCACATTCATTAGTAACACTAACCTTAATTAAGTTAAATTAACCCCCCTAGTCAATTAACCCTACCTAGGTTAAACTAACCCCCTAGTTAAATTAACCCCCTAGTCAATTAACCCTACCTAGGTTAAACTAACCCCCCCTAGTTACATTAACCCCCCCAGTCAATTAACCCTACCTAGGTTAAACTAAATCCCCCCCCCCCCCCCCAAGCTACATTAACCCCCCTAGTCAACTAACCCTAGCCTAGTTAAACTAACCCTAGTCTCCTTAACCTACCCTTAGTCTAACTAACCCCCCTTAGGTTAGTCCCCACAGACTTGACTTAGCCTACTTACATGACCTAGACTAACCCAAACTAACCTAGTTCCATTTGACTAACCTGACTTAACTTAGTCAGACTTACATGATTTACCTAGACTAATAGGACTTAACTGACTTAATTTGACCCTACTTACCCAACTAACCTGATTTAATTGATTTAATTAATTTATAAATTCATTTACACTCAGAAAAATTTCTAAAAATTCCCATCGATTTTTACAAATTTTTGGACATTTGTCAGGTGGAAATTTCCACCTCCAAAATCATAGAAAATTAAATATTTGTCAATTTATTCAAAATTACCTTTAAAAATACAAAACATTCATTTAAAATTAGTAAAAAATACTGAAAAATTTCTGAAAAATTCTAGAAAATTCCACCCACCCCCTTGATCTTTTTCCATTCATTTTTCACTTTAAAATATTTTCATACAAGGCACCCATCTTTTTAAAAAACAAAACAAAAAAAAAACCAACAAAAAACAAACAAGCATAACAGGTTAAACATAAAAAACCAAATCTTATTTTCCTAACATAAATTGTGGATATTTCCTAAATGGCTGAAATTTTATTTTTTCTTTATCACATATCCATATTTAATTATTATTCCTTTTGAAAAATTAACAAAAAAAACAAATAAACAACCACATCCAATTTATTAAAAAACAAATCCAGAAACACACACATCTCCAACCACCACACATAATACCCCTCAAATATCAAACACACAATATATAAAATTCAAAAACAAAACACAAACAATATTAATCCATCCTAATAAAATTAAAAAACAAATAATAATAATACAAAATCGACACATCCACTAAGGTGTTGTCTTTGTTGTTCAGTCTCATCAGTGGTCTTTCCTTTTGTTTTACTGGATTCATTGCTTTTGGGGGACTCTTCCGTGCGCCTTCAAGCCCTTGCATACACACCCCTTCCAGGTGTTTATTTTATGTGCTTTATTTATTTTCATTTTTTCCCTAATCACAAATTAATTACTAAAATGAATTATTTATTCACCCACATTTTCCACGCGCATTCGCGTTAAACACACAATTTCATAATAATAAAACTCAACCAGCCGTTCACTTTGCACGTGCTACGTGTACTTAAGAGGCACTTTAATTTGTAATAAAAATGAACCACCCATCACAAGAGCACACGCTGGCAAAAAAGCGTTCCACATCACTCTTAATTTTTAATTAAGGAATTTGCATTTAGAGACCCAGTCTAGGCATCGTAGTCTGGGTTGCGTTAAAGCACCGTTTCAACTTAATAATTTGTAATTAAAATTTTAAGAAGGAACCGTCGTTTTCTTATTAAGGTTTATGACCTAATAAAATGTCACCCATTGTTAATAATTTATTAAAATGAACCCTTCATTAAAATAATTTCCCCTCACTGCACTTTTTTTCCTTTTTTTTAATAAACTCGCTTCGTGGGATGGGCACGTAAAAGTCTATTAGTTGACACTGATGGTCAAGGTTATGGTCACATCTTAATGTACATTTTTATGGTAGTCTGATTTGTCCATGTGTTACGATTACGGGTACGGTGTGTAGTTTTTTTTCTTTTCTTGCTTGATACGGGGATTTGGATGCTTGCATGTTGCTCGCATGAAGCTTTCGGTCACATATGTGTAGAGGTCATGCCAAAATTTTTCTAGGCTGTGTATTTGGTTGTTTTGTAGGCATTCTTTGTGACTGTCTGTGTTGTGGTGTGTGTGTTTACCATCTAAATGGCGCCTCACACTCCTCCCCTATCCAGTATGTCCCACTGGTTAGTAGGGATTACACTTCCCTACTCACTTTTGAGCCTCTCACGAAGGCGGGACTCGCGACTTTCGTGGCTGCCTCCTTTCCCTTGCTTCCCGAGGATCCATCGATGTGTGATGAGTTCCTGGCCTCATACAGTAAGAAGTCGGGACTGGTCCAGGGTACTTCCATGACTTTGAAACCTCGAGGCCTAGGGAAGGCTCTGTCTCTTCCCTACAAAGGTGAACCCTTTGTTACAGCTCGCCAGCTCTTCTCTAACGATGAGATTTTGAAGCTATTACAAAAACAGACCAAGGAAATTCTGGATGTCAAGAAGGTGATCAACACTTCAGGAGTTTCCTTTTCCATGATCATTGATCCTGTGTGGAAGTTGGTCTGCCAGTTTCTCCAAGACAAGTTTATGCCTGCAAAAACGCCATCCCATTACTTGTCCAAAGAGCTCTTTACAGCTTCAAGGATGGTGTTAAAAGGAGTAGCTATTGATTGGAGCACTTACCTACTCACCAAGATGGATCAACATTTCCTTAAAGTAACCAGGGGCACTGTTACTAATGTCACATATGGATCCTACCTGTCTGCCTTCTTGACCTACTCAGGTTTACAGAAGAGTGCGCCTCCACCTCCTCCATTTGATCCAGTACCTCCTCCTCCACCTTCAGACGAGTTCGAACCAATTGATATAGAGGATCTGGATTCTCCTCCTCCCCTGGTCATACAGCGCAAACGCTTGAAGCGGGTAGCAGATAAAGCTCCTTCAATTCTTCCTTCAGTGACAATTCTTGCTACCTCTGGCAGTGATCTCCCTGCTTATTTCACATGTAATAACCTGTTCAGAGCACATCGAGAAGGTTCCTTGGACATATCAGTCCCCTCATTGAACAGTCTAGTCTCGGGAGATGCCATTCCTTTTCTATGTAAAGACATTCAGAGTTCAATTGAACTATCAGTGACAGCCTGTGTTCAACAGCTGTATGCTTCCTTTTATGAAGAACTGATGCAGTCTAAAGACCAGTTGCATAAGGCAACATCCGAGTTAGCCTTTGCTAAAGATACCCTGGTAGATTTGTTTAAGCAGATGGAGTAACAAACCCAATTGATTGAAACCCAAAGAGATGAGATATCTTCTTTGAAGATTCAGTTAACAGAGGCTCAATCGGAGGTCACTAGAATCTCAGCAGAGAAGGAGAGGATGTCCAAAGCAGCACAAGAGTTTCAAACTCTCTTAGATGTCAAACTCTCAGCCTTACAGACTGCTAATGACACAGTGGAATCACAAGCTTCCCAAATCAAGCGCAAGACCAGCTGGCGCAGTCACTGTCTGTTCCTCCAAGCTCTAATGTTCCCCTGATTCCTTCTCTCTCACAGCGGACTTGGCAGTTCTCCAGAGACAGGCTACCTTGTGTCCTTTATTCCAAGATAAAGTGGAAAGATTGCAGTCCAGGATGGATCTGCTATGGTCTACATTTGAGCATTTCCAGGAATATGTTCCTCTGGACCATTCTTTCTTTGTCTACTATCAATCACAGAAGTTGGCCTTCTACATGAAGCTTTCAACGATAGATCTTTCTCTTCCAGAGGATGGTTGGAGTGGGGCTTGGTCTCCTGAGTTGCTATGACAAAAGTGGTCCGCATGGTATTTGAAGATTCTGTCACGACAGATACCATGTTGATGTCATATATGTATCTACGAGGAGACTTGTTGATTTCAGATGAAGTGGATATGGCCTGATATGTGGGAGATGTGGTTTTACAAGCTGTTTTGTATGTCAACTATTTGGAGTTGCGAATAAATGACATGTTCCAGAGTTATTCCTCAAAAGTGGCTACTTGCCCTGATAATTCCTGGCACTCCATGATTGATTCTATGGTCCTGAATCAGCGAGACAGAACACAGCTTCTACCTATGTACAGAGTACTAACCAACTGAGGGTGGATCTCTTAGCTTACCTTTCCAAAAATAATCCATTTGATTCCACTTTTTTCTATGCCTATCAGAGAAGATCTATCTTAGGTCCCTCTGTTCCTAGCCTACTGTATTACCAACAAATGGCTCACTATTATGATATCTATCTTTCCCTCTATCAAACCAATTCAACAGCCATCTTACCCCTTCTTTTCCAACCTCAAACTTTTCCTCAAATTCCCATATTTACACATTGCTCTTTTATCGAAGATAGAGTATTTTCCCCTTCTCCACCATGCCCTTCTCCATCCATTCCTGTACCTTCTACCTTTCCTATTTATCAATTAACACCCTTCCTAACTGATTCCCTAAAATTTTTAGCCACTCCTTCTTTAACTTATTCCTCCTTTTATGATTTTGCCTACCCATCTCTTCATCCACTTTTACTTATTCCACTTCCATCTCCTACCACTTCTATCTCTCAACCCCCTCAGTTGGTTAGTGAATATGAAGGGTTTGATCAACAGATTCCCAGAAGAAGAGGATGGAGCTCGAGTGATTCTCTTATAGAACCTCAGATAAACTGACCGATTATTCTAGGAGATTGGACAACTGCGGGTCAAGCATACTAGAACTACCTTCATTTTGGTCACCAATATTCACAATCTCTGGATCCTTTGGTGAGATTGACAGCTCATTTTGCTTGGTATCTAGCATACATGCATAGGCATTTCCATAATGATCAAAAGGCCATTCCAAAACTTTGTATGAATGTCAATGTGAACATTGACTCCCACTAGTTGGATGTCCTATATTTTCATGTCCTATGTCTCCCTAGCAAATACCTTGTATTGCTAGAAAGGATGTGCTACTTGCAGTTTTTCCAAAATCCTCCAAAGACATTTGTAGATTTGCCTTTGCAATGTATCTTGGATGATCCTCCAAAACCATCAAGCCTTTAAAAGGGATCATCTTCATTGATGCCTTTGCAATGTATCTTGGATGATTCTTAATGATATATCTCTTTTTGGAGGTGTCATTCAGATGGTTGTGTTAGTGTTTGTGTATGTGATGTCTTAATTGTATGTGATGAGTTCGTGTTGATTGCGAATACTTGTTCGAGAGCTCTTTTCAAAAGATTGTTGGTGGATGGAAAGCCTATGGTGAAAAGCTGATGAGAACCTCTTATATCCTTTAAAAATTTGTTATGATTTTTTTTAAATGATTAATCAGATGAGTTATTGAATAATGGAGTTTTCCTTTAGTAGTATTTTTTCTCTAAGATACAGGTGATAAGTTGGGGTCGTGTTTTAGCAAGATTATTGAAGATCTGACAGAAGATAACATTGAGCTCTTTCGTGAACTTATATTATTATTTTCCTTAGGTCGCGAGGACGCTTTCTTTCTAAGTGTAGGAATATGTTGAGAGTGAAAAAAGACTGACTTTTGACTGATTTTTGTTATTTTTGAGGACTGAATGATTAATTTTTGATGGATTTAGAGTGATGTATGATTGTAAGGGAAGTATTTGAGAGTGTTTTGGATGATATTGATTATGTTTTGGAAGTTTATGATGATTCTCAGTGGAGATATGAGGTTCTGTGATGTTCTGATAGGTTCTGTATACCTTCTGTATAGCTTCTGTTTTGTTCTGATGGTCTTCTGTATGAAGCATGGATTGATGATTGATGAAGATTGAAATCTTTCGAAAGCCTGTTGAATAGTTTTTGATAGTTTGGAATGGTTTGAGTACGAGTTATGAGGTTTTGATGACCTTCTGTAAACCCTCTGTAGAGCCTCTGTCTCTGCTCTGTCTTTGTACTGTAACTGTACTGTAGCTGTTCTGGTGCTGTACTGTGACTGTTTTGTAGACCTTCGGTAAGTGTTCTGTAGAATATATGTGTGACTTTGGAAAAGTTTTCTAACCTTTGGAAAGGATGAATCTAAGTTCAAAAGAGCTAAAACAAGTGGAAGAAACAGCTGCTGAAGACTGAAGAGAAGACTAAGTGACAGTGACAGTGACAGTAGTGAGCTGTGAAAAGACACTGTAGTGGCTCTGGTGACTCTTCATATCAGACATACCTCTTGGGAGGTGCATCCATGACCTAAGAAGGATTATTGAGGGTTATTATGAGAGTATTGTAGTGAGGATATGATGTACTATTGATGGAGAGAGAGAGAGAGAGAGTCAAAGATAGCCAATTCTATCAAAACAGTGTAACTGTATATGAGAGATCGAGAGAGAGAACTATGAAGACATTGAAGAAGGATAATATGTGATTGATTTCCATTCAAAGATGGTGTATTCTCTTGTGTTCTTTGTTCTATTGAAGAATGTGATGAAGATATTGAAGATTATGATTGATTCTATCAAATCCGTGGGAGAAATCTACTATGATGTTGCATGAAGAATTGCTATTTTCTTTGTTTTGATTATCAAAATAATGAAATAAAAGCTTGTTGATGTTACAAGATAGATTTTCTTGCAAGAGAATTCCCTTTTCCTTGGTATTCCTCCTGGGGCTCCAACTGGGAGGTGGTTCCCTTTGCAATACGCATTGCACGTGAGGTTGAGTAGGTCTTCTTATCATCTCTTGGAGCTTTCCCAAATCTAGCTTTACATCCACAAACTCCTAGCTCAAGTCAACTCTCCTTTCTTTCTCTTGGCTAATCTGGCTAGATCTCTCACTAATGGTCATAGCTCTCTTTGAGGTTCTAAAGGTTGCACTATCTCAACGTGTGGTCCTTGAGCCTCTCTTTTTTAGCAGATTGTCCACACATATGGATTCTTTGAAGACCCTAGCTACCATGTCCCTTTATAGGTTTGAGTTACTCACCAAGGCCTTGTAAGATAGAGACTGCTCGCTCGCTAGGCCGCTCTGCAGCTAGGATTCTATTAAAGAGACTCTGCATATGGGTGACATAATCTTGAATATCCTCCTTATCTTTTTTATTAATGTTCATTAGTCAGACAATAAGGTTATCCGAGTACCCTGCCTCAGAGAATCTCTTAATGAAGAGACTCTTGAGATTGTTGAAGTTGTTGCATTTGGCATTGTCTAGACTAGTGTACCACATCTGTCCTTTATCCCCAAGGCAAAGACCAAAAGCTTGCGCACATTAAGCAAGGTCCGTTAGGTAATTTGCCTTGCATACCTACTCAAACTGCTCTATGAAGCTACATGGGTCATTATCGAGAAGCTGATACTTGTCGAGTTGCTTAGCAACTACATGTATATTCATTTGTCTCTTTGAATTCAATGTGATTCCTAGTCTCCCTAGGCCGCTCCACTCTTCTCTGCAATCATGTTATCTAAGAGACGCTTTGTGAGAAGCTCACTCAACATAAGGTCAACTTCTAGTGCTCTCTCCCTCTCCTCATTGGGTCCTGTCCTATTTTGGGTGGTTAGCAAGTGCTAAGACATGCTGGACCTCTCACATTTCTATTTCTCCCCTTAGCCTTTAAGCTCACTATTCGTGATTGTAAGCAACTATGCCTTGTAGCACTTTCCATGCCAATTTTTGCTCTTCCTCAAGGTTAGCTATAATGTCCTCAGTTGGCCTACCATGATGCTCCATCTTGGTTTGCAAGGTGTCAATCAGGTTAATCAAGTCAGGCAATGTTGAGTCCCTAATGGTGCTATTCCTCTTTTTCTCCAAGTTATTTGACTCATCAAGTCTCCTGCTTGAAAGTATAAGGTCTTCTCCTAATGGTGGGTTTGTTTAATTCACATTATCTTGTATGAGTTCCTTATTATTCCAAACAATCCTCTAATTGAAGCAATTGCCTTGTGATTAGTGCTCTTGGTTGTGCACTGTGTGAAATCAGTCTTTCAACTTTTCATGTGCATTTCAAGTGATTAAATATTGTGATGTGTGAATGTAAAAAATTCAATGCAATTATTGCTCCCTCCTTTGTTCGATTTCAGCCCAATGTGGCTCTAAGGCACAAATTGCGGCTACCCTCTTGGTCTGCTAAGGGTCTCTATTGGATGCGATTAGCGGTTGCAGTCACTCATGGACTGCCGACAGCCAAGTCTTTGGGAGAATCTGCTCTTTGTCCTATCTACTTGCCTAAAAGTGCACTGGGATGTCCTACGGCTAGGGTTTGGTCCCTATCTGGGTTTGGTTAGGTCAAACCAGGTCAAAATTTATGTTATGTTCATCTGTCCGATTTTGACAGTTTCTATCCGATTCCCTGATTTGAGCGTTCAATTTTTTATTTTGGAGCATATAAACCAATTTTCCTATGGATGTCCAATCGGACAGATGGCCTAGTTCGATTTTGAATTTGAAAATTGGATGTTCCTAATCGGATCGAACCATCTGATCCCATGTGCACAAACACACAGCGTAACACTAAATCGATATGTTTGGCTTCAATTCTCAACCCCAGGGTCCTATAAACTCCAAACACAATCTATGATGTATAAACAACTATGGTAGCTCACCTATAGTAGGCATCACATGCACTGGAAGCATGTGAATCAATGCAGTCTCCACTCCCTTGGTCTCATGGAGCAACCTGTCAGCTCTCTCTCTCTCTCTCTCTCAAACCTTGCAAGTGAAAATGAGCTCTCTCCATGCCCCTTTCTCTTTCTTCCCAAATTCCAACCGTGTTTTCCTCTTTTGTACCTTCATTTAGGCATGCTATTACAACAAAACCCTACTATGTTTTTTATTTTTTCTTTTCTTATTTTTCCAACCTAAATGCCTACAAATCACAAGCAAATACTGATGCTAATCAAACCGACCTATCTAAACTTCAAGAATCCAAAAAACTTACTTGCAATGAAGATCAAACGCCCTTTCTTACTACGTATCTACCTCAAGCACCTATTTGGGGAAAACCCTACTCCAATGCTCAATTCAGGTGTACAAGCACTCAAGGCTCAAATCCGTTGGTTCCGCCAATGAAACCAAAATGTGGGAGCTTTCATTCGACCACAAAGACCCACGAACCGCTTATCGCTCAAGCGTTTCGAGGCGAATGCTAATGGCTACCTGTCATACATAGCCATGTGCACCCTCTACCCTACGAGTGTGCACCCTCTACCCTACGAGTGTAGTGAGCTTCCCTCCATGCCTGATCGAATACCCTTCTCTCTCAAACCTTCCGGTAGCTCCATGATTCGAGATGCAAGCTCAAGCAACCTCAATCCTCCACCTTCAAGCTCCATGCTCCATAGTCGTGCAAGACAAGAGATGAGAAGAAGAAGGGAAGAAGAAGAAGAGAAGAGAAGATGGAGAGCTTCTCCACCATGGTCCCTCACCCTCACACACTCACCCCCTCACTCTCTCAAGAACAAGCAAGAACAAGAAGAAGAGAAGAAGAGAAGAAGAAGAGGAGAGCCACTTTTTGCCACACACTAAGAATGAGCTTCTTTATTCACTTTTGGGCTTTTATACATGCCCTAATTCCTTTTGGGCACCCATCCCCTTTTTTACATGATTGGCCATCTTGCCTAGGTCCTCTTTTCCTATTCCCTTCTATTTACATTGTCCCTTCACCTATGCCGATCTACACATTACAAACTGCACAAGAGGGAGTACGGTGCTCTTTTACAAAAATTTAGGGGCACTTTTTCCTTTTTCCTTATGCATTTGCCTTGAAATTTTAAGGTTGCCCTTATGATTTTGGCCTTTTCTCCTCTTATTCCTTCCGTCGGATTGTCTTTTTTCGTATTTTTGATTTTTTAAAATTTTCTTTTGCTTCCTTTTTCTCTGTCTTGCACTGAGGTTAATAAAAGGACTTGGATTACACCCCTTTCCCCATGCAGCACCACAATGATAGCATATTATTGGAGCTATTTTCTTCAACTCTCTAAGGATGATTTTATCACTCAATTGAGCTATATGGATACTCAGCTATACCACATGAGTTATGTACAACTATTGGGCAGATTCGTACCTCAATGAATCATTTAAGGATTAAGATAGGTAGATAGAAGGGTATGGAGATTGAGGACCATGTGTACCAAGTTTGTGATCCCAATTATTTTTTATATATTTCACATTAATATTTGCAAAAGTTCAGTTATCACCAAAGCATTATGTTGCTCAATCTTTACCAAAAGTTCAATTGCCACACCAAAGCAGTATATTGCTCAAAAGCTATAATTACACATTTTCTAATGTTTATAATTTTATTATAAAAAATTCTACTTTCACAAATATCCATAGGTACTTGGATGCATTGCATAAAGAGGCTCTCATAGCTTAATGAGAAACAATTAGCTAAAAGCAAAAAAAAAAAGTGAAATTAAATAGAGATATTGAATAAAAATTTGAAGGGAGAAGCCGAAGTGAGAGCACAAGCAAGAGAAAGCACTAGAGGTGTGATCTATGGCGGATGGAGCAAGAAAGAGAGGAGAGACAGAGAGGATGTGGGAACTCCAGTAATCACAATGTGTGACCGGTCTCCCCTATTCTATTAGTCATCCACTAAAAAAAAAAAGAATGAAGTGATGGCGATGGGCGCCTACCACATGTAGTGTACAAGTGTGCAGGTACTATCAATGTAGTGAATACACAAGCAGTGTAGGCACATGTACCTTTACCCCCAACAACCTCCGACTTAAAGGCAAATGTGTCCCTAGTGAGGAGAGAATAAGAAAAGAGTGGCAAAGTATAAATGTACATAAAGTACAATAGGATGAGGAAAGATGTCATCTCATCCAATGCCATCAGCTTCCTGAGGAGAAAAATGCTCCATTAAGAGACTTTTAGTAAGTAGATCTACAAGATTTTGGTCAATTAAGATCTTGACAAGCTCAATGGACTTGTTCTCAATGACCTCTCTAATAAATTTGTAACATGCCTCAATGTGCTTTGTCATTGCATCATGGAAGATCGGATTCTTGGTCAACTAAATAGCACTCATAGTATCCAAATGCAATGTAGAAACCACATCAGTAAAACCAAGGCTTAATATGACTAGATAGCCTAACCAAATAGCCTCCTTTGCAAGCATCAGTGGCTACAACATACTCTACCTCTGTAGGAAATAGAACCGTACATTCATGCACCTTGGACATCCAAGAAATAGCTTCTCTAGCAAAGATAAAGACATAGTTAGAGGTGGACTTCCTACAGTCTACATGTTCTGTATAATGAGAGTCAGTGTACTCCATGACTCCTATATCCTAGCCACCATAACATATGCACATATATATATTACCTTTAAGGTACCTCATGATACCCTTCATAACATCCCAATGCTTCCTACCAAGTGTAGCTATATAGTGTGCCACAACTCCCACTACAAATGCTATGTTGGTATGAGTGGCTATCATAGCATGCAGCAAACTTTCCACTGCAGATGCATAAGGGATCTTGGCCATTTTGGTCTTTTGCTCATCAAACTACAAACAATTGGTCTTACTAACCTTTATATGAGAAGGTAGAGGAGTGCTTCCACTAGCAATCAACATATTATCCATATAGAGTACCAAAATCATAAGGTTGCCATCATGCACCTTCTTTGTGTATAAACATGAATCCATGTCATTGCAAGCATATCCTTATGAATACATGAAAGTATCAAACTTGTGATACCATTCCCTAGGTGCCCGCTTAGTGCTAGAAAGGCTCTTTCTCAACCTACACACTAGATGTTCCTTGACTTTTTCCTCAAAGTCCTTAGATTACTACATATAAATATCTCATCATGCAAGTCTCCATGTAAGAAAGTCATCTTGACATCCATCTAATAGAGGTTCAGACAGAGATACACAACCAAAGCCAAAACCAAGCATAAGGTAGTCATCTTGACTAAAAAAGAGAAGGCTTCATCAAAGTCCACACAATGCTCCTTCTTAAAATACTTAGTAACCAATCCATCCTTGTAGGGTTGCTTGGGGCGTCCAAGCGTACTTTGAACTTGTACACCCACTTGTATGGCAAAGCATGCTTTTAGTTAGACAAAGAACTAAATCCCACACATGATTTTTCTATAGTGAGTTATACTCAATTTGCATGGCCCTCTCCTAAGAGTGGTTGTTACCTCTATGCATGGCCTCATCATAGACAAGAGACTTACCAACATCTATCACCATAACATAATCCATAGAGGGCACAAACTCATCAAGTTGATATCTATCTCTAGTACACCACCTTAAAATAGATTGTGGGGCATGTACATCCTATCTAACATCATGTTCATGGGCCATTAGATCATCAGCTAGTGTAGACTATCTAGCTGGTTGTATAGTGAAAGAAGACTCCTCTTGAAATATCACCTCGCATACCTCAACAACTTGCTTAGATTACTTATCCATTTTCTCCTCATGGAAAATAACATCATTGGGCTACAAATTACCTTCTGAGCCTTCAGATCCGCAATAGCCCATCTCACATGCATCCCCATAACTAAAAAAGATGCATTTCATGAAATTAGGGTCCAGCTTATTGCACTTGTCCTTAGGGACATGGCAAAAAGTTTCACAATCAAACACATGCAAATGAGCATATGAATGAGGTTTTCTAGACTATACCTCCTCAGCAACCTAATAATTAAGATAATTGCATGGGGATCGACTTATTAAATATACAACAGTAGTAACTATCTCAGTCCAAAAGTGTTGCAGTAAGCCTGCCTAGATAAGCATATTACACACTCAATCCTAAATCATCCTATCCATGTGCTCCACCATACCATTCTAGGTTGGGGTGTACTGGGTGGTCAACTAATGCTTAATGCCCCTCTCATCACAAAACTACTCAAAGGATTTAGATACATACTCTCCTCCATTATCAAATCATAGGTATTTCAGCCTATACCCAAACTAATTCTCAACAAAACCAAGCCAATGTTGAAACGTAGCCAAGACTTTTCGTTTCTACTTTATGGGATATGCCTAAACCTTATGTGAGTAATCATCAATGAATGTAACGAAATACTTTGCACCACGTAATAACTTGCAAGGTATAGGTCCACAAACATCAGAACGAACAAGAGCTAGAGGCTCATCTATGCATGTTATTCTATACTTCTTGTACAAACTATGGATATGCCTAATATTAAAGACAATGATCACAAGAATCAAAATATTTATAGTCAAGAGGCCAAAGATACTACAAGTGAGTAAGCATTTTAATTTCCTTTAATGGCATGTGTCCAAGGCGATGATGACATAACAATATATAGCCATTACCAAAACATGGTTAATAGACTCAAATACAAGGGATAAAGAGTGCCAAACTTGGCACCTCGTGCCAAGACAAGATTCCCATGGGTAATCTTCCTTGAGGAATCCCCAAAGGATACAACATAGCCTACATCATCCAAATATCCTAGTAGAAAGTAGGCTTTTAGTCAAAGCCGAAACATGGCATACATTATGTAAAGTAAACATACTACTTGAAGCAAACTATATCTAGATATCTCCAAAACCAACAATATCCAATGCCAAGTCATTACCCGATCTGACAGATCATGTCATGGTATGATAGGAGTGGAACCACTCTTGATGAGGGGTAACATGAAATGAAGCCCTTGAATCAATCAGTCAATACTAAGTATAGGTGGACAAGGCATTAGTCAAGTGCAAAACATCAAGAGAAAAAGCTACAATTATATAATCATCATCAAAATCAATATGCATGACATTAATCTCTTTAATCTTGATGCTAGACTTACTAGGGACAATGATATGATCATCATTCTTTTCCTACACTTTGCCCTTTTTCTTTTCCTTGTGCTTGTCATTGGCATTTTATGGCATTGTAGTTGAATATGACCATGCTTTCCACAATAACAAAAAGTCAATGCAAACTTACGACCATGGGACTTTGCAAGACTATCCATGTGACTGAGAACAAGACTTCTAAGAGTCTCTTCCACGGCAGTCATTACCACTCTAACCATTATTGCATCTGATTGTCAAAGCATGAGAACTATTGAAAGCATCAATATTCTTTCTATTAGCCTCTTCATTCAATAGTGCACCCTCTACATCTTGCAATTTCAACCCATCAACATGCATATTTGCACACATAGCAATACAAAATGTGTTCTATGATTGACTAAAGTAATGTAATGAGCAAGAATTAGGGAGGAAGATTATCCTTAAAGTCAATCCCCTACGAAGACAAGTGGCTGAAAATAGAATGAAACTCATTTAAGTGGGTGGACATGGAAGTCCCCTCATTCATACGAAGGTCCATGAGTTGCTTCAATCAATACATCTAAGAGGTAAGGCTTTGTATATCATAGAAATTACAAATCTTATCCCATAACTCCTAGGAGATCTACCCTTCATAGCAACATTATAGAAAACTTACCTAGAGAGTGATAAAAATGATCATAGATTTACATAACTCATCCAATTTAGCCCAATCCTTTGCATTAAAGCATTTGGGCTTTAGACCCTCATGTCTCAAGGACTTAATCTACAATTTATGCACCAAGACTTGCCATATTTGTGCCTTCCAATATCTATAGTTAGTGCCATCCAATTTGTAAATGTTAAAGATAGTGTTGTGATTTGATCCACTAGCCATAATGCAATAAATGAAAGCATAGTCCAAGACAAACTGGCTGCTATAAATGATAGCAAAATAGGCCAAGATCAAGACCAAGAAACAAATGAAATCAACAAAGAGTAGGGATGTCTACTAACTGTCAGTCAAGTCAAAGCATCTACCCTCATAGATGATGTATAAACTTACAATTATATCATGCTAAAAATAATGATAGTAGTAAATCCAAAGCCAAATGTGAGCAATCAACTGATACAATCCAATTTGCAACTGCCATGTATATTGGATCCCCAAGAGAGACACAAATGAAAAAGGGTTTGTACTGCAAGAAAATCTATCTTTTAACATCAACAAGTTTTTGTTTCATTCTTTAGAGAACCACAACAAGGAAGAGAACAAATCTTCACGCGGCATCATAGTAGATATCTCCCACGGATTTGATAGATACAACCATAATCTTCAACATATTCATAGAATCCATCAAAACTAACAAAAACACAAAGGAATACACCACTTTTGAATGGAAATAATCACATAGTATTCATCTTCATTGTCTTCATGGTTCTCTCTCTAAATCTCTCATATATAGATACATTGTTTTTCATAGAATTGGCTATCTCTGACTCTCTCTCTTTCTCTCTCAATCAATAGTACATCATCTCCTCACTACAATACTCAATAATCACTCATAATAATCCTTCTTAGATTGTGGATGCCCCTTCCAAAAGGTGTGTCTGATATGAAAGGTCACCAGAGCCACTATAGTAACTCTTCACATCTCACTATTATCACTTCACTCCAGTCGGTCTTCTTTCGAGTCTTCAATAGCTACTTCTTCCACTTCCTTGAGCTTTTTTAAAATTACATTCACATCTTTCCAAGGCTATAAAACTTTCCCAAAGTACACCCTCATATCATAGAACACATACAGAAGCATACAGAGGATTTATAAAAGCTCTACAGAAGGTCTACAAAGGTTCAACATCAACTAAACAACAAACATTCAGCTCAACTAAAACCAAATAAACCCATCATAAATCACTCAATAATCTATCATAAACATCAAAATTCATCTTTCAATATCCCAATCTCACTTATTCAAACAAAACAGAGCAAAACAGAAGAAAACAGAAGCTCAACAGGCTCAAACAGGATCATACAGAAGCTATCAAAACATCATGAGAACCTATCACATCAATATATCTTCATCAAAAAATATCATGAGCTATCAAAATCAATCCAAACCTATCCTAATCATTCCAAATCATTCAAAAATCATACCAAATCAATTATTTGGTCCACCTAAAAAAATAAAAATCAATAAAAAATTCAATCTTTTTCCACTCTCAATATATCCCCACACTTAAAATTTGAAGTGTCCTCGCGACCTAAGGAAAAGAAGAATATAAGTTTAGTAAAGAGCTCAATGTGATCTTTTGTCTTCAACAGCACTTCGTAAAATCATCCAATCAGGACCCCAACAAGTAACCTATATATCTGATAATACTACAACGAAAGGAAAACACCCTTTTGGATATTATCTCATTTTTTAAAAAAAATGATAGCAACACAAACTTATAAAGGATATAAGAGTTTTCTTTAAATCAGCATCATCTTCTGCTAGCTTTTAATCCAATATCGTCTTCATCAATCCAAATTCAACTTTAGCTCCATTTAACAAAGATAAACAACATACACATACCACAACTCACACCACTTACACAAACAATATCTGAGTGGCACCTCTTTGGAAGGAAAAAGATAGATAGATGTATTCTGATCAAGCATAAAAGTTACAAAGGATAACGGATCAATGAAGATGATCCCTTTTAAAGGATTGATGATTTTTAAACATTTCTAGGGATAAAGATTCACCCATAAAGGTTTTTGGAGGATTTTGCAAGAATTGTAAACAACACATTCTCTCTAGTAAGATAACAAATCTGCTTGGCAAGCACAAAGCATGAAAATAAAGCACATCCAGCTGATGGGTATCCACATCTACATTGACATGCAAACATAATTTTGGCACTTGCTTTTGATCACTATGAGAGTGATGGTGCATAAAGGCTAGATACCATGAAAAATGGGCAATCAGTCTCACTGATGGATCCAAAGATTGAGAATGAAGCTGAGCAAAATGTAAATAGTTGTGAAAGGCTTGATTTGCAGTCTTCCATTCTCTTGGAATCACATGCCAATTAATTTGGGATCCTGTCAAAGAATCTCTAGTACTCCAGCTTCTTCTTCTCAGGATTGTCTGATCAAAACCTTCATACTTTGTAACCAACTGAGGGGGAGTTTGAATAAAAGATGAAAGAGACGAGAATGGAATAAGGAATAAAGGATGAAGAGAGGGATAAGCGAAATTGTAAAAAGAAGAATAAGATAAGGTAGGAGAATCTGGCAATTTAGCAGTATCACAAAGGAAGGGAGTAAGGAAATGTGGTGGGATTGTGGACAAGAAATGAGAAGATGGGTGAGGACAAGGAAGAAGGGGAGAAAATACCTGATCAATTATGAAAGGACATTGCGTAAAAATAGGAATATGGGGTGCATCTTTAGGTTGAAATAGAAGGGGTAAAATGACATGTTGGGTATTCTAGAAAAGAGTCAAATGAGTGTCATACTTATGAGCCATGTGTTGATAGGGGGTCAAGGATGGAACTGATGGTCCTAAGGCAGAATGTCTACCATAGGCCTCAAAAAATAAAGGATCAAAATGAGGTTTCTTGGAAAAATGGGATAACAAATTCACCCTTACTTGGTTGACATTTTGCACATGAGATGAAGCCTTTAATTGTCTTTGATTTAAGATCACAAAATCCAGCATAGGATGCCAAGAATCCTCTGGACAGTCAGCTACTCTAGAAGAATACTTTTGAACATTTCATCAATCTTAAGCTCCAACTGGTGTACATAGAGTATTGCTTGCAAGACTACATCTCCAATATACCAAGAGAGGTCTTAATCATCTATAATTAACAAGTCACCTCGGAGGTACATATAGGACATTAACATTGAATTTGGGACTATCGAATCCTCAAATACCATCCTGACCACTTCAGACAATAGATCCGCAGACCAGATTCCACTCCAGTCATCCTCTGGAGGAGATAAATCCATGGTTGAAAGTTTAACATAAAAGGCCAACTTCTATTGTTGATAATGAACAAAGAAAGAATGGTCGAGAGGAATAAACTCCATAAACTGCTCAAAAGTAGTCGATAAGATATCCATTCTAGATTGCAATCTCTCAACCTTGGCCCAAAATAAAGGACATTAAGTAGCATTCTATTGAAGAGCAGCCAAGTCCTATTGAGACATAGAAGGAATCATGGGGACACTAGGACTTGGGGGAATGGAGTGTGACTCCGCTAGTTGGTCCTTCAATTGTTTAATCTGGGAGGCTTGGGATTCCATTGTATTGTGAGCAGTCTACAAGTTTGACAGTTTCGTATCCAAAAGAGTCTTGAACTCTTGCGCTTCTTTGGACATTTTATCTTTCTCTTCAGAAACCCCAGTGACCTTGGACTAAGCTTCTACTAACTTATTTTTTAAAGAAGATATTTCTTCTCTCTAGGTCTCAATCATTTTGGTATGTTGCTCCATCTGCTTAAACAGATCGAAAAGAGTATCTTTGGCAGAGGCTAGCTTTGTGGTTGCCTTATTCATCTGATCTTTGGATTGCCTCAATTATTCATAGAAAGAAGAATATAACTATTGAGCACAAGCTATCACTGAGAGTTCAATAGAACTCTGGATGTCTTTGCAAAGGAAAGGGATGGCATCCCCTGTCACTAAGCGGTTCAGTGAAGGAACTGATATATCCAAAGAACCCTCTCGATGTGCCCTGAATAAGTTGTTGCATGTGAGGTAGGCAGGGAGTTCACTTAGAGAGGTAGTAGGAACTGACACTGAAGGAATGACTAGTGGAATTGTCTTTGCTACACGCTTCAAGCGCTTTCGTTGAATGACTAGTGGAGGGGGGGAGTCAGTATCCTCTATGTCAATGGGTTCTTTTGAAGGTGGAGGGGGAAGGAGTCAGTATCCTCTATGTCAATGGATCTTCTGAAGGTGGAGGGGAAGGGACTGGATTAGATGGTGGAGGAGGTAAAACAGTGACTAGTGGAGGGGGAGAGTCAGTATCCTCTATGTCAATGGATCTTCTGAAGGTGGAGGGGGAGGGACTAGATTAGATGGTGGAGGAGGTAAAACACCCTTCTTAAGGCCTGAATATGTCAGAAAAGCATATAAATATGAACCAAAGGTGACTAGTGGAGGGGGGGAGTCAGTATTCTCTATGTCAATGGATCTTCTAAAGGTGGAGGGGGAGGGACTAGATTAGATGGTGGAGGAGGTAAAACACCCTTCTTAAGGCCCGAATTTGTCAGAAAAGCATATAAATATGAAGCAAAGGTTAAATATGAACCAAATGTTACATTAGTAACATTCCCTCTAGTCACCTTGACAAAATGCTGGTCCATCTTCGTAAGAAGGTAAGTGCTCCAGTCAATGGCAACCCCTCATAAAACCATCGTGGAAGCTATGAAGAGCTCCTTGGACAAGTAATAAGATGGTATCTTGGTAGGCATGAACTTGTCCTTGAGAAATTGGCAGACTATCTTCCAAAGAGGATCAATAATCATTGAGAAAGATACTCCTGAAGTGTTAATCACCTTCTTGACATCGAGGATCTCTTTAGTTTGCCTCTGTAACAACTTGAGGATCTCTTCATTTGAGAATAATTGTCTGGCTTTGACAAAGGGTTCCCCTTTGTAGGGAAGGGACAAAGCCTTCCCTAACCCTCTAGGTGTCAAGACCATGGAAGTACCACGAACCAAGCCCGATTTCTTATTATATGACGTGAGAAACTCATCACAAAGGGTTGGATCGTCTGGAATTAGAGGGAGAGGAGTAGCCACAAAAGATGCAAGGCCAGCTTTCGCAATAGGCTCAAAAGTCGGTAGGAAAGAGTAATCCCTACTAATCAATGGGACATACTGAACAAGAGGAGGCGTACAGGGTGCCATTCAAATAGTGAGCACACAACACAACTCACAAACAAAAGGAATGCCTACAAAACCAACAAAAAAGACCAAAGATAAGATATTAACCAAGGTTTTGAAATGAGACTCGACCGACTATCCCCAAGCAAGGCACATCCTAGAAAAAAATTGACATGACCTCTAACAAATGCAATTGAAATCTTGGTGATATGCAACAGACATGCACTCGAGACCCCGTATCAGGTAGATAAAATGCAAAACAAATTCAGAACGTACCCTAAATCATATAATAGAAACCAAATCAATAACCACACACAACATAACTAGAATATCAATTGACCATCCATGACAAGAAAAACCATTCTGAAGACTACATGTGCCTATCCCACGAAGCGTGTTTATTGAAAAAGAAAAAAAAGTGTAGTGAGGGGAATTAGGTTTAATGAATGGTTTGTTTTAAGAAACGATTTAAAAAATGGGTGAAATTTTATTAGGTTGTAAACCTTAAAAAAGAAAATGATGATTCATTTTTAAATTATTATTTAAAATTTATTAAGATGGAACGATACTTTTAACAAATCCCAGACTTCGATACCCATACTAGGTCTCTAAATGCAGATTCATGAATTAAGAATTTAAGGTGTTTGAAGTGCTCTACTTTTTCAGCGCATGCATTTTTGTGACAGCTGGTTCATTTTATTTAAAATTAAGGTGCCTATGAAGCACACGTAGCGTGCGCAAAATGAACGGCTAGTTGAGTTTTATTTAATTAAAAAGAAGGTGTGTTGAGCGCAGATGCACGTGCCATGGTGGTGATTAGGGTTCATTGAAGGAATTAATAGGTGAATTTTGGGGTAGCGGAAAAAATAAATGAGAAGGGGAAAATAATTACCTCTGTGTGTGTGTGTGTGTGTGTGTGTGTGTGTGTGTGTGTGTGTGTGTGTGTGTGTGTGTGTGTGTGTGTGTGTGTGTGCGTGCACGCACGCACACAAGGATATTGAATGCGCACATATCAATCCCACAATCCAAATGAGTCTAAAAAAGTAATCAAGAAACATGTGGTGTTTGGTGAGATTTGTGGCAAAACAATACTTTTACCGAATACAAGATTAGGGTGGGTGTATTTGATTTGATTGGAGTTAGTGTTTCAATTGTGTGTTGACTTTTTTTTAAATGAAAAATTTCCCCAAGTTGAAATATTTAGGTGTGAATCCAATTTAAAAGCATTTTGGAGGTTGGATTTTTTGTTTGTCAAAATGTGTTAGGTTGGACACATAAAAAAGGTTTCAAATGTTAAATATGATGTTTCAACCATCCAACATGAGTGAAAACTGAACCAACAAATTTCAGCAAGGTGTCTAGATTTTTCCAATATTTTTTCGTTTATGTTTGGCATTTAACCTGCTTTTTTCAAGAATTTTACCCAAAAATAAAAATTTGACCATTTGCTAAAGCATGTTTAGTTTTTTTTTTACATTCAAAATTAAAGAAAAATGTATATGGGATTTTTTAATTTTTTTTAATTGTTTAATATATTTTTTAATGATTTTGTTACCAATTTTTAATGGATTTTAAATAAATTTTCAAGTTTTTCAATTTTTGTCTAGGTGGTCAAAGGAATTTCCAGCTATTTTTTGTACTTTTTTATGAATGTTTAGGAATTTTTATTAATTTTTTATTTTGATGTGTTTTTTAAGATTTTTCATAAATTTTTCATGAAAAATTGGGTACCCGACTATGTGTGAACAGTTGTTTGTGAACAAACGGGCACGCACCACCACACGGACAAATCCAGATGTGTGTCCTTACGCGTGAACACGTATGGACGACTCTCGAACACGACACGAACACACCAGTGACACGCGCAAATACCCTCACCACGAACACCTGCAAGTAGTGTGGGGGGTTAGTAGTTGGGATTGACTAGGGTTGTCGTGGAAATCGAGGGGAAGGAGAGTCAGTGCCATGGGAGGCTGCGCTTTGTTGCGAGGGGGTGGGGCTGCAAGTGTCAGCAGGGGAACGGGGGCCAAGGGGGGTTGTTGCAGGTAGCGGACAGGTGGCGACGCAACACGGCGACGGCAGTGAGCAAGGGGCGGCCTGGTGGCGATGGCGGGTGCGATCGGCGGTAATGGCGACATCAACGGAGCGGGGAGGACGGTGGCAAGCACCAGTGGTGGCCGAGAGGAGGGCAAGGGAATGGAGAATAATGGGAGGGGGGAGGAAGGGTGGTGGGTGAAGAGGAGGCGATGAGGAAAAAAAAGAGGAAGTGGAGGAGGTATGAGGTGGCGGCCGAAGGGGGGAGGGATGAGGTGGTAGGCGAAGGGGAGGAGAGGAGAAAAAAGAAGAGGAAGTGGAGGAGGTGAAGATCCGGGCACCAGAACGAAGGGCATGAAAAAGGAAGAATGTCGGAATAACAGTGTGTCACACTACTGGCATGTTGGAATGCGTTTTCGGGGGGGTTAAGAGGCATTCACATGAGAAAAATGCAAAAAAGAGGCTCGAAAAGGCATTTAAAAAATTAATAATGAAAAATTCGAGGGTCGAAACAAGGTGGAGAAAAAAGGAAAAATGTGTATGAAGGCGTGTTGGAGAGGCCTATCCAATCAAAATGGAAGGCCCATGCAAATAGGGCAGGTTCACATGGAAAAAGGGCAAAAATGTATGTGAAAAAGGCACGAAACCATGCAAAAATGAATTACGGACGAACCGTACAGCGGAATAACAGGCCAGTAAAAGGAAAAATGTCCAAGGGAAGGCATAGGACAAGGTTGGTATGTCAGATAGCTGTTCCGAAGCTAATAAGGGCATGTTTGCATGGAAATACATCCAATTATGCGTCAAAAGCCTAAAAAATTAATAACTCAAAAATAGTAAGCCGGAACAGGGTGATGTAAAAAGGAAAAGTGTGTCATTTAAAGGGACAAATAGGATGATAAGGTTGGATTGAGAGTTTGGTGAACGTAGGGTGCGTTCACATAGAAAAGTAAAAAAAATTGCACAATAAAGCAACCGCAAGGGAAACGGCCTCGACAATAGGAGTACGAGGATGGGTTGGCAGGGAAGGGACCCATCACGGCAGAACTAGTACGTGGTATACACGCATGATTGGGTAATGACATATGCAAGGGGGTATACACATCAAACGCACAGGGACGCGTCCCCACATTTAAGACCTTACCGGTTAGGGTAGATTGATCGACACGGACTAGGACTTGTGGAATGCTAATGTTCCCACATTTAAAACATAACATGCACTTGCAAACAAAAAGGTAGGGCTAGGAATACTTGGCCCATTTCGTAGATGGTTAAAGGGAACCGTTGTTTTTTATGCAGGATGATCGGAGCTGTTTGGCAGGAGATACTAGGGCTCGCCTCAAAACATGTCTAGCATGGCAGGGACCATGCAACAACACCTAGGGAGGTAGATGTGTTGGTAAAGTCCATCGATTCAAGTATCGATGACAAAGAATAGAACTCTCAGTGCATGGGCACTCAGAAGGATGATAGAACAGTCGCTCGCCCCATGACGCACGTCGCTCAATGAATAAGCATGAAATCCCATAACTCATGCCCCGCTTAGAATTGAACAAGGGAAAAATGATTTGGAGAGAGTATGCGAGTGTGAACAATTGATGGTGCATTCATGTGTTCCACCCGGTGTCGGCATACAGTGCGAGAAGGAAGGCCAGGGAGCCTTGTCGTGCAGTGTACAGAACAGGGTGACATGGCCTGTGATGGTGGCAAAGACCCATCCCGTATGTGTAGAGTAAAATAGAAAGAATACCTGACGTCAATGTTGTAACGTCCCTCAATCCTCACCTCTCAAGAATTGATTGAGGACACACCAATCATGCTCAACCCCCCTCTGACTAACACTCTGTTGATAGACACAGGAGAGCAATCCATTCCTAAAACCCATTGATGTTAGCCTCAGTCACTTGTGCCGAGGTTGTATGCCTTGTGTGCATTTGATGGTGCAACTGTACATCTTGCCCTGTGCTGGCATATAGTGCAAGAAGGAAGGCCAGGGAGCCTTATAGTGCAGTGCACATGAACAGATCATGCTTGGTGCATTGAGAGGCCCATTCCGTGTGTGCAATACTCCATTTACACATCGCACCTCTCTGTTAAATGTAAAGGGCAAGGTTTGGTCGCTAACCCCACCCTCTGTTTCACACTCAATGATAGATATAGAGGGCAAACCATACTCACATCCCCATCCGCTTAGAATAAAAGCTCGCATCACTCAAGGGGTTGTCGATGAAGATCGCTTTGTCTATTATTGTCATTAGGGTGTTGAAGATGAGACATACCCGGGGAGGCAGCCAACACATATGGTACTTCGATGATTTGTATAAAAGATCATCTATTAAAGAGGGTCAAACAGGGACTGATGAAGTTGTAGGGACAGCACACCAAGGGAGATGGCTTGAAATTGTATCTGAAGAACTTCTACTGGTGAATCAGCTATCCTGAACTGTGAGGTATTACCACCTTTTCCATAGCCAGCTTCCCACCCAAGGGTGTTTACCATCTTTTCTTGGAATGAGGCGTGCTATGACAGGAAATCGCTTCCTTTTCTCCCATAGATTTTTCTTCTTTTTTTTTTCTTCTTCTTCTTTCTCTTCTTGCTTTTTTTTAAATTCCTACTCCTCAAGGTGTGTCCACCTTTTCTCGAAGAATAGGTCGACATGATAGGGACCTAAGTCCTTTTCTCCCATGACCAATATATCTTCTTCTTCTTTCTTTAATAAGAGAATGGTAGAAATACCATATGTCATAACCATCCTTACCACCACTGCTGGATCAGATGAGAGGAGAACAGAGTAAGGACGGGAGGTATCTGGGAGGGGCTAGCAAGCGTTCATTGATGGCCACACGCAAAGAGGGTAGCTCAAGTTCAACAGGAAAGACGGCTTCTATTCCATACACAACTTTTGTCCTGTAGCTGCCTCATGGGAGGTTTTGTACACCCAAAGGGCCTTTGTAAGTCAATCATCCCAATCATGGTGATGTGCGGTAACCGTCCTTGTCAAGATCGAGGAGAGGATGCGATTGGTGACTTCAACTTGGTCGTTGGCTCTGCGGTAATAGGGAGTGGACTTGCGATGGTGGATCTTATACAGTTTTGTCAACTCTTCCATAATCTTGTTAAGGAAGTGCGTACCTTGGTCACTTAAAAGCTCTAGGGGACTGCCAAAATGGGTGATGATATTCTTGTATAGGAACAAGGCCACACTATTACCATTGTCCCGCTTCAGAGCTTTAGCTTTACACAACTTGGTGACATAGTCTGTATAGACCAAGATATATCAATTCTGCTTCCGTCTGGTTGGCAGATCAATGGGGCCTACGAAATCAATCCCCACTTCTCGAACGGCTTTAGGGGAAGAATAGGTTGCAGGGGCATGGCACTGGATTTGGTAGGCTTTTCCATTCGTTGACAAGCATCACACCGTTTTCAGTAATCATAAGTGTCCTTATGGAGGGTTGGTCACCAATATCCTGCAAGTAAGGCCTTTCTAGCTATCGCTTCTCTTACGAAGTGTCCACCACATGGGCTCGTCATAGCATGCTTTCAATACTATGCCGATTTCTTCTCCTGCAACACATCTTTGCAAGACTTCATCCTTTCCTTTCTTGTACAGAGCGTCATCTAATAGGGTGTAGGGGGATGATTCCAACAGAAGCTTCTTCTTCTCACGGCTCAAGATGCCAGGGAGATATTGTTGGGTTGCCAAGAGGTTGGCTATGTCTACATACCATGGGGTAACTATTTCAACTAGAAACAAGGAAGTATCAGGAAGGTCGGGATCATCTTGCTCTTCTTCATCATCACTTTGAGGGATTCACAAAAGGTGATCAACCATGATATGAGAGCGACCGGGTTTGGTAACCACTTCAAAGTCAAACTCTTGAAACATGAGAATCCATCTCATCATTATTCCCTTGACATTAGCCTTGTTCATCAAGAAGGAAAGGGCTTTATGGTCCACATAGAATTTGAAATGCGTCGACAACAGATAATGTCTGAATTTCTCCAAAGTAAACACCATTGCTAGACACTCAAGCTCTGTCACTGTGTAGTTCCACTCTCTATTGGTTACTTTCCAACTTGCATAATAGATTGGCTGATCTAATTTAGAGGGGCCCTTTTTGTTGAGATATTTGCAATCACACCTACTTTATTCCCTTTGTGAGAAGCAATGAGGGCTCAAGACCAGAATCCCATATGCACAGTAGAAGAAAGTACCACCACTCAATTCCTATAAAGCATTGTACTTGCACTATTTTTCTTATGCAATGATAGTACTCTTTTCTTTCTAGTAAAGTGTCATGTCACTGTCAATACACAAGATTGTGTTTATGAGTCCAAGTCTCAATCTTGGAACCTAATTCACTTATGTAACAATTTCTCCTATTCAGGGTCAATGTCTTCATGAGTTTCTTTTTCCTCTTTCAACCTCCATAGCTTCTGCATCTGCCATGCTCTAGATCTCGCGTATTTCACATGGTATTAGAGCTCAATTGAGCATGGCCCAACTCTCCTTTCAATCCTCTCAGCTCCTTTCCATCTCTGCTCAGCTCAGTTTGAGTACTGGACCCTATCTCCAACTTCATTTGCATTCCTATCTTCAATGAAGCTTCCATGGCAGCCATAGCCAATAGCACCCTGTCAGCTTGGATATGGCTTCAACATTGCCTCTTTTCAGAGTTGCTGCCATAACTGTGTCTATGGACAGCACCTATCTACCTCTATTGGAGCAGCCATATCTCATCAACTAGGCCATATCTCTTCGAGCTTTCTTCTCAAGAGTTATTCTCCAGGTCAAGAAGCAACTTCTTGGCACAAAAATCAAGGATATTGATGCACACCATGCCCGACATTTGAATTTTCCCAAATCTGGGTGCAGTTTTGACAACAACTATTTTGAAGGATTAGATCTCTCAACTCGGGCAAAATGAGTACAAACCCTCTTAGGGGGAGTTAGAACCATTAATGAGGGTCCTCTATCTCAAAGGGTTTGAGTAGATTTGACCTATGGAGCTCGTGGGAGCTCATTTGCCAGTCGTTGGTCCCTGTTTTGATAGGACATCCATAGCCACTTACCTTCAAGCTCATTTTTCCTTCATTTTCTCTCTCCTTCCACTTAAACCAAGCCAAGGCCACTCTAAACTAAAGTTTTCAGCAAGTATTCAACCATCAAATCAGCAAGGAGGGGAAGCTATGAAGAGTTTTTGAAGATCATCAAGTCAAACTCAAGAAACAAACATCAAATTTCAAACTAGTATCTTTTGATACTTCACTACCATTGCTTGTATCTTTTGACACATACAAAGATCAACTCATTGCTAGTTATTCTCAACCATTTGAAGCTGATTTGCTATTGGTCTCTCAAGTCAAACATGGGCAAAGATTCTCCAACTGCCCGTTTCAAAGGAGTCGGGATTCATACTTGGCAAACCCACATCAAATTGATCCTGATGAAGAAGGGCCTCTGGGCCATTAACACTGGAAAAGAAAAGAGCCTTGTGATGTGGATCTTGCTATCACTTGGCAAAATAATGATGATAAGGCTCAGGCCATTATCAAACTGGAGCTAGACGACAGCTATATCCACCATGTGGATAACTGTGAAACCTCATAGGATACATGGAAGAGACTTGACACCTTATTCGGTGCACAGTCTAAATCATCAAAGTATGGTCTCTTGATTGAGTTTTTCAGGCTTGAAATGAAGTCCAACACATCACTTGCCACACATCTAAATTACATGGAAGGACTTCTAACCCAACTTGCAGGAATCAACATTAAAATGGAAGAAGATGTTTGCATCGGTGTTCTAGTTAAGAGTTTGCCTCCTGAATATAATAATGTATCAACAACTTTAATCAAAATGCAAAATCCTGAACTTGTTGATATCCAGGTATCACTGTTAGAGGAGAAAAAGAAGCTAAAAACTAAGGAAGGACCAAGTACCTCTAGAGATGAGTATGCATTATATGTTGGCAACATGTACAAAGGCAAGAAGGATCAGCTCTTCTGTGACTTTTGCAAAAGGACTGGACACACCGAGAAGTTCTGCTACGCTAGAAAGAGGTCCCAAAAGGCCTATCTAGTTGCAGTCAAAGAAGAAGAAGAAAATGGAGCAAAGGAAGAAGAAGAAGAAAAAGACCACTTGGAGAAGGACAAACCTCATCAGTCCTTCTATTCAAATAGAATTTTTTAGTTTTGTATTTCCTAGCCCTAATGCCTCAAACATAAACTTGTAAACTCCTCAGTTATCCTTGTACTACATCCTCTGTACACTTTGTGAGGTCCCTGCTACAGCCTCTAAATGTCCATCATGTTTGTGGTACCCACGCTTAGCCTTTTCTACAACAGCCTCTGGTATTTTTGCCATGTTTATGGTGTGGCCACACTTTGCAGGTGTTGCTTTCACTAAAGCCTCTACACACTTTGTACTTTTGGTTGTGATTGAGGAGGGGTGTTGAGATATTTACAATCACACCTACTTTATTCCCTTTGTGAGAAGCAGTGAGGGCTTAGGACCAGAATCCCATATGCACAGTAGGAGAAAGTACCACCACTCAATTCCTATAAAGCATTGTACTTGCACTCTTTTTCTTATGTAATGATAGTACTCTTTTCTTTCTAGTAAAGTGTCATGTCACTGTCAATACACAAGATTGTGTTTATGAGTCCAAGTCTCAATCTTGGAACCTAATTCACTTGTGTAACAATTTGTCCTAGTCAGGGTCAATGTCTTCATGAGTTACTTTTTCCTCTTTCAACCTCCATAGCTTCCGCATCTGCCATGCTCTAGATCCCGGGTATTTCACACTTTTGGCATAAGACTGCACCTAGGCCTTCAACTGATGCATCAGTGTGAACATGGAACTCCTTCATCCAATCAAGAGGCTATAAGATGGGTGCTTAGATCAACACTACTTCAGGATATTAAATGCCTTGTCACAATCAGTGGTCCATATAAACTTGGCATCTTTTCTAAGGAGTTTATGCAAAGGGACTGCCTTCGTCGCAAGTGTGCAATGAACCTTCTGTAGTAGCCCACATGGCCAAGAAATCCTCTCAATTTCTTGAGGTTTTTTGGTGCTGTCAGTGGTGCAATCTTCTCAATCTTCGTCGGTGGGTCTGTGGCTATCCCTTATGCAAAGACGATGTGGCCTAGTCGGACTCCGGAAGATACACCAAACATGCATTTGTCAAGATTAAGGGAGATCCCATACTCTTGGCATCGGGCTATCCCTTATGCAAAGACGATGTGGCCTAGTTGGACTTCGGAAGATACACCAAATATGCATTTGTCAGGATTAAGGGAGATCCCATACTCTCGGCATTGGTCAAAGCATTGTTGCAAGTGTGCCCAGTGTTTACAGAATAGACTGAAAACACAAAAATCATCCAAGTATACCTCAATGAAATCATGCAAATGGTTCTGAAATACGGCCATCATCATTCTTTGAAAAGTAGCTGGGGCATTGCAAAGCCCAAATGGCATTACTATGTAGGCATAGGTCCCCCATTTTGTTGTGAAGTTTATTTTGGATTGATCATCTTCTACGATTTGGACTTGATTGTATCCGCTAAATCCATCCAAGAGGGAATAGAGCTCATGGCCTTCCACCACTGTGTCCAACAGTTGGTCCGTGAAAGGGATAGGGAAATGATCCTTCTTCCTCTTCAATTTCAACTTCCGAAAGTCCACACATATTCGAAGTTTCCCGTTCTTCTTGGGTACAACCACAGTAGGTGAAACCCATTCACTGTTAGCCACGGGATAAATAAACTCAACTTCAAGGAGCTTTAATAATCCAGCCTTCACTAGAGCATAATAATTGGGATTCATGCACATTTGTCTTTGCCACACAGGTTTGGCATTAGGCTCTAGATTGATGTGGTGTTGGCATATTGTGGGATCAATCCCCTTTAGATCTTTATACAACCATGCAAACACGTCTAATTTCTCCTTTAGTAGGTCTCACATGACCACTAGTTCTTCTTCGGGAAGATTTAGACCTACTTTTAGGTGACATTTAGTACTATCAGCATCCAGGAACGTCAATTGCCTTTCACCTTCCACTTCACGGATAAATCTCCCATGGATTGCTTCTAGATAAAGATCTGACTCCTTCGAGGGAGTGGTATCCTCTTTTGATGATGCACTAGAACTACTATTGTCTTTTAATGGAGGCTTAGCTCACTTTTTGGGAGGCTGAAAAGGTATCATTAAGGTTTCGAGTTTGGGTTGGGGATGAGTTACTTCTTGGCTCAAGAATTCGTCTTCTGAAGATGCATCCAAGAATGTCACATAACATGAACTTCATGTGTTCTGTTTGAGCTGCAGGGCGGGAGGTTGTTGGCAAGGTGCATCTTCATCATCTTCTTTAAGGAAGGGTAACTTTGGACGACAAGAGCCACTGTTGAAGGAAGGCCTGTTCTTCTTAATCCATTTCTTATAAAGGCTTTGCATATGACATGATTCATGGATCAGTCCAAAGGGTACCACAATCATTATATCACACAAAAAGGGATCTTCTACTTCTGAGGCTTTAGGAATGTCAAGAACATCTTGCTCATCTCTGCCTTCTGTGAATAGGATAGATCCTTCTAGCTCGCTTTCATAATCTTTGTTTGCATTATCACTTTCATCCTCTTTAGGTTTTGTTTCTACATCTGTAGGTGTTTTGTAAGAGAAGAACAAGCTCTCTATTATGTCCCCTACTTCTGTTTCTATCTTTGCTTCTGTCTCTCTGACTCTGTGCGACTGCCATGTAACAAGGAGAATACTACATCCGTGCTTCTATTTCGTTGTCAGAGGTGATTTCAGAAGTCAATTCAGATTTAGGCAGGAGGTATTCTCCCATGGACAAAGACTTTGTTTCCTTTAGTAGTTGGCTTACAATGCCCACTATTAGGGACTGTGCCTCTATTTTCTTGGGAAAGATATGTTTGACAGGCTCTTCATCTCCTGATGTACCATCTGTTACTTTGTTGGGAGAGTCTATTATGACTTTGATGGATGTAGATCCATTTCCTTTTTGCGATCCATACAGCTTCAACACCACTTTATTGGGTCCTCTGCCTAGGGTTAGGGTATCCCTCTAGCTAAAATCCCAACATTGCATGGCTAAAGTGAACATGGCTCAAAATACTAAAAAGTGATATCCTAACACCCCCCCGCAATGTCCACCCGTAGGTGAACTATCTTCTCAGCCCAATGTTGAGTCTCTGAAGATGAATTTAAAGCAGATCCTTCATAAGTGCTTTGGTGAAGATATCCGCTCCATTTTTCTCTGTTGGATAGTAGACCAATTCCACTGTCCCATCCTCAATCAAATCACGCACATAGTGATACTGGATCTCTATATGTTTGGTGTGTGCATGAAACACTGGATTTTTAGCAATGGCAATGCAACTCTAATTATCACATCTCAGCACAGTTGGTTCTTCATCCTACACTCCTATATGCCATAGGATCCTTCTCAACCATACTGCTTCACATGCAACACATTGACCACGACTCCTGAAGCTTCTTCACAATCTCCCACTTGATGATGTCTAGAAATTCTTCAATAAAGGCCAAATCCTCCATTGATACTCATTCTCTCTGTTCTACTCTTCAATTTTGTGGGAGGAACTTTGCTAGTGTGATGCAAGTTTTGGCATCTTCAAAAGGTAGTAGTGGAAACAGACCATCACAGAGAGACCACATTAGAATGGCCTTGTGCTTTCTCCATTGGGGGATGAATCTTTTGTAGAATGTGGCCTTGGCTAGGAAAGCTTCCAATTCTTCATTAGTGACAGGAACTTTACTCTCTATGCTTTTCTTTCTCTTCAACAGTGCCACTTCTTCCATTTTCAATCTCTCTTTGTGCTTGTTGATAGCAATCTTTCCCTGGCTGCGCTTCAAAAACGTGGAGCCCCAAGAGAGACACCAAGGAAAAAGGGTTTCTTCTGCAAGAAAATCTATCTTGTAACATCAACAAGATTTGTTTCATTCTTTAGAGAACCACAACAAGGAAAAGAACAAATCTTCACATAGCATCATAGTAGATATCTTCCACAGATTTGATAGAATCAACCATAATCTTCAACATCTTCATAGAATCTATGAAAACTAACAAAAACACAAAGAAATGCGCCACTTTTGAATGGAAATAATCACATAGTATTCATCTTCATTGACTTCATGGTTCTCTCTCTAAATCTCTCATATATAGATACATTGTTTTTCATAGAATTGGCTATCTATGAATCTCTCTTTCTCTCTCAATCAATAGTACATCATCTCCTCACTACAATACTCAATAATCACTCATAATAATCCTTCTTAGATTGTGAATACCCCTTCCAAAAGGTGTGTCTGATATGAAAGGCACCAAAGCCACTACAGTGACTCTTCAGAGCTCACTACTGTCACTTCACTCTAGTCTTCTTTTGAGTCTTCAGCAGCTACTTCTTCCACTTCCTTGAGCTCTTTTGAACTTACATTAACCTCTTTCCAAGGCTATAAAACTTTTCCAAAGTACACCCTCATATCACAGAACACATACAGAGGCATAGAAAGGATTTATAGAAGCTCTATAGAAGGTCTACAGAGTCTCAATAGCAACTAAACAACAAATATTCAGCTCAACTAAAACCAAATAAACCCATCATAAATCACTCAATAAGCTATTATACAACCTCAAAATTCGTCATTCAATATCCCAACCTCACTTACTCAAACAAAACATAGCAAAACAGAAGAAAACAAAAGCTCAACAGGCTCAAACAGGATCATACAGAAGCTATCAAAACACCATTAGAACCTATTACATCAATATATCTTCATCAAAAAATATCATGAGCTATCAAAATAAATCCAAACCTATCCAAATAATTCCAAATCATTCAAAAATCATACCAAATCAATCATTCAATCCACCAAAAACAACAAAAATCAGTCAAAAATTCACCACTCTCAACATATATCCTGTAAGAAGCGGGATATATACAAACCACTAATAGCCACATTGAGCATGCAACTAGTATTAGGAGCTATCAAACTCAATGTGTTAGGGGGGGATACATACAATAGGCATAACTATCATGCATATAGTAGGTCTCAAAGATAACATAAGAGAATTTCTAGATACACAATTGATTGAGCAAGTGTAACGAATGTTTAGTACATAACCAAATAAGATGTATGCATCACTGACAACAACGTAACAGAGATAGGTGCCAGGCTCAATGCAAGGATCAAATTAACCCACTAGGCAATAACTATAGTCAAAGAGCATTAAAAGAGCATAGACATAACTCAACCAAGCCCCATAATGTCATTGAAACAAGCTCAAGATTGCAAATATCCAAATATGTATGTAACATCCAAATGTCATGAAAGCTCCCACTACAACAAAGAGTGAATGTCTAATGAGCAAAAGAAGCTCAATATAGAATGTGTATAGCATTCAAACATCCAAGATACATGTGACATACATATGAGAGCATAAGACCCAATATCTTCTTCAAGCTCTTATTGTAACATCCAAAGTAGCAACCCAATAGCACAATCATAGCCAATGTCTATGTAACCAAGTCCAAATTACAACTCAAGAGCTCTCAATAAGCATAATCAAGCATGTAGCATCTATGTCAGACATCAATGCATCCAATAGAGTGCCTGAATAGCATTAGAGAGCAGGAGGCATACAAGTGCACTGATAAAATGCTGTGCTACCCTATTACTATAGCACTCAAATGGCAATGAAAACTAAGCTATTTCAAGCTCAAATTAATCCCAAAATCATTCCAATACATCAACATAACAACCTCCAATGATTCATCATTAATACATGGGCTTTCAAGCATCAGTAGAGTTCCAAACAATGAAGTGTATGTTGTCCATGTGTCTATTATAGCATGCTTCCAACAGTATACAACCAATGTGAGAGATCTCTTCTTCCAAAAATGGGACCTAGAATGGAGTTTTTGATTCTAGGGTAAGGGCTTGAGAGTTGCCAAGGTCTGAAGTAACTAGAGGTGGGTTGTAGTAGTGTTGGACATTAGAGATAGAGGCCTGCAGAATCAGGCACAATTAGTGTGATGATGGCTAAGTGGACTACTATCATTTTTTAGCACAATGGGGCTCAAGGGAAGCATCAACCAAGTGTATTCAAGCTCTAGAGAAAGCTTTAATAAGACTTGACAAGTGTCAGAGTAGTGAAGCATCAAGGTGTATCTTGTAGGGAAGAAACCATGGCCACCTTGAAACAATGAGCTATAGGTATTGCTATGGGCTGAAGCAAATTGAAGGATGGCACCTCAAACAAATGCTATGATACCAATTGAAGGGAGAAACCCAAGTGAGAGCACAAGCAAGCTGAAGCACCACAGGTGCAAGTTATGGCAAATGGAGCAAGAGAGCAAGAAAGAGAAAGGCACAAGATATGAGAACTCCAATAGTCGCATTGTGTGACCAGCCTCCCTTATTCTATTAGTCACTAAAAGAATAAAGAATGAAGTGATAGTGATGGGCACCTACCACTGTAGTGTACAAGTGTGAGATTACTATCAGTGTAGTGAATACACAAGTGGCGTAGCATAGTCGCCTTTACCCCCAACAACACTTATAGTAATAGATGAACATGCACATGCCAAAAAACCCTTCTAATGCTTCAAGAGGAGCTTGAAGGCTATCCTAAAGACATGCTCTATTTTCCAAAGTGACTTGAAGACCATTAATATTTCAAAATTACAACTTTGAAACATTACATTGGAACAAGTCTTCCTCTTCTTTCCAATCAGAAGTCTATTCCTATTGAATGATGTGTCCTTTATTGTCACTACATATACATATTCCATAACTTAAGGCCCTCCTCATCCAATGGTCCTTACCCATTAATACTAACCTTGGTAATAGGAGTAGAAAATATCATGTTGATCATACTACAAAATTGCTCTCTAAAACTCGATTTGTGAATGTCTAGAATTAGGAAATCCCTCTAATCCTACTATATGCCTTGTCTAAATCCCTATATATAAGGACTAAATCTCCACCCTTCTCCATTGCATATTCTAAGCCACAATCATATTTTAAATGGAGTCATGTATCTTGCATCCATTTACAAAACCATATAAGGATTTGTGGAGTCTTTTGGGTGGCAAGAATTTAATTCTCAATGTTAAAGCTTTGGTAATGATTTTATACAATACATTTTGCATGATCAAATGTCTCCATTGAATTGACCTAATTTTTATTAGAGGTTTGAGTAGCAACGTAGTACATCCCTTGCTAACTAATTTAGGTGTTTTGGTAGAAAAAACTTAATTCTCAACATAAAAGCTTTGGTAATGATGTTATACAAACATTTTTCTAGAACTGGAAGAAGAAGAAGAAGAAGAAGAAGAAGAAGAAGAAGAAGAAGAAGAAGAAGAAGAAGAAGAAGAAGAAGAAGAAGAAGAAGAAGAAGAAGAAGAAGAGGAAGAAGAACTTATTCTTTAACACAAAAGAATGAAGTACAACAATACATTTCTTAATACAAGATTGATACATGACAAGACCTCAATACAAGACTAGGCCAAAAATAAAACAAGAACTAAAGGTACATGGCTTAAATTGGAGCTAAAGGGGACCTCACATGAGCCTCACAATTGGTGTTTGTAAAATCAAAAGGCTTGAACCTCCAAACCCCCTATTTATACTATAGTTGAGGAGGTTAAGGAGAAGCTTCTAGATGATGACATCATTGATGATATAACTATTGCTGGCATAAGCAATGCTTATATAAGCATTGATGCAAGCATCCCTCTCTTTCCAAAGAATCTTCTAGGACCTTCTTAGAGTCTTTTAGAACTTTCTCAGATCTCTAGAAGTTTCTAGAAGATACTAAGCATCATAGTCCTTCCAATGAATAAGGTATTATAGCCTTCCACAATAGATTCTAGAATCAGGAATAGCAAGTTCATAATCTAGGTGACCTTAGATTTCAATAACTAGTGGTGGTTGTAAGTTCTTCCCCCTTATTGAGGATGTATGGTAAGGCTCCAAGACTAAGACATGGAATACTGGATGAATTCTTATGGATTGTGGTAACTAGAGAATAAGTGACTGGATTCACTTAGCCAATGATCATGAACAACCTAAGTCTTTGATAATCCAACTTTTGATAATCCAAACTTGATATCTGATTTCATAAATTGGATGTTGTATCCTTTGTCAACAATTAGCATTGCCTTTATATCTTTATTAGACTTGTTGTATATGTGACTTTAACTCCTTATGGATCTTTGACAAGTATTTAACTAGATGGATTCTTTATTGGGTGACTCATATAAATGTCTACCTTAGGATATCTTCCATAGTTGGCAAAGAATGGAGTTTTCCTAGTAAAGGTATGACTAGCATTATTGTATGAAAATTTAGCAAGGGAAGTAAAACCACCCACTTATCTTGATGGTAGTTGATTGTACATCATAGATATTATTCCAACACTTGATTTACTCTCTCTGTTTGTCCATTACTCTGAAGGTGGTTGGTCAAAGAGAGGTTGGTTTGGATGCTTATGAGCTTGAGGAGACTTCTCCAAAAACTTGACACAAACTATGGTTCTCAATCTAAAACAATGTCATTCAGTAAACCATGATAATAGTGGATATGTTCAAGTTGTGTCTTTGCCAACATTGTCTTAGGGGTGGGGATAAAGTGTTCCATTTTGGTAAATCTATCAACCATCACATGAATGGAATCACATCTCTTGGAGAAATTAGATCAGTGATGAAGTTCGTGACACAAATGACCAAGGGTAATTAGGAATGGGGAAGAGGTGGAACAACCTGTGAGGTTAACGGTGGGGGACTTTGGCTCTATTGCACATATCACTTGTGCATGCAAATTCTTTGACTAATTTCCACATTTGAGGCAACTAATAGTCTTGAGAGATAAGTTCCATTGTTATATTGACCCCAAAACATATTGTATTTGGAAGGGCATGCCTTGTTTGATAGACATGTAACTAAAGCAATCTAGGTGGTATATATAGTAGCCCTTAATAATAGAGTAGGCCTTCAACTTCATGGAAGCCTACAACACTTGTACACACTTCTTGAATTTTTCACTTGATATTCTAGGAAAAGTGATCCTTGAAAAGTTCCTTTTGCAGAAGGAAGGTTGGATCCTTTGAACATTTGTTTGTTATTGTGCAAAGTTGGAATTATCCTAGTTTCAAGAGAACAAAGTCATGTTGGACTACATCTTCTTTTTTAGGTGCAATATAGGAGCATCGAGACAATGCATCTCATTTCCCTTATTGGTTACTAGGATCGTATGTTATGACAAAATCAAATCTAGGAAGAAAGGTACTCCATCTTTCTTGCCATTGATTCAAGACTCGAGAACTCATGAAGTACTCTAGATTTTGATGGTTTGTAATGACTATGATTTTATGGGGTAACCCCTCTAGAATATGCTTCCATGTTTCAAAAAAGTCAATAATAACCAAAAGTTCCTTATCATACATTTCACAATCTATTTTAGATGCTAAGAATTTTCTAGAATTAGAAGCTATTGGATGTACTTAGCCATCATTATTAGCTTGGAAAAGGATAACACCAAGAATAAAATCCAATACATCAATCCCTAGTGAGAAAGGCTTGGATGGATCTACATGTATCAATATGGGGGCATAGTGAAGGCTCGTTATTTATCATTTTCTATTAATCATGTGAGTGGCATGGTGATCTTGGAATAATCCTTAATGAAGATTTGGTAAAAGTTTGTGGATTCCAAGATGCATTGCACATCTTGAACAATCTTGGTGTTTCTCATTCAAGAATAGTCTTCATCTTATTCCTATCCATTGCAATATTTTGTTTTGAGAGACAATATATCCAAGGAAGTCCAATTTTGGCTTATGAAAGGAATACGTTTCCAATTTAGCATACATGCTATTATTATGTAACTTATCAAGAACTAACCACATGTGATGCTCATGCTCTTTTTTATTCTTGGAAGATATTAGAATGTCATTACAAATATATAACCACAAAGTCACCTAGGTACTTATGGAAGATATCATTCATTAGATGATGTTGGAAGACTACTACAACATTTATGAGACCAAACGGCATGATAATATATTCAAAGTGGCCATATCTTATGCAAAAAGTTATCTTTTATTCATCACCATCCCTTATTCTATCAAGATTATAAGCCCCACAAAGATCAACCTTTGTGAATATCTTTGCTCTTCCAAGTCACACCAAGAATTCAAGGATCAAGGGGTGTGGATAGTCCTTTGTACTTGGCACACATATGAGGAGATCCATCCTTCTTCTTGACAAATAGTATTGGAGCTCCTACCAATGACTTCAAGTATTGTATGAAACCATTGGCTAGATTCTCTTCAATATTTTTTGTAGTTCTACCAGCTCATCTTGAGATAGATTATACATTGGACCAAAGGGTGGTTAAGCTTCCTCTTGCAACTTGATGGCACAATCATAAGGTTGGTGCTTGGGAAGCATATATGATTTCTTATTTTCAAACACATCTTGATAATCATGATATTGGAGTGGAAGATCTTGCATATCTTTATCAGTACCAATTTGGTTGGCAAAACATATATTAGTAAACTAAGACTTTTCTTGATTGATCTCATGAATATCTTTGTCCCATAGTCTTGCATTCTCTCTTTTAGCAAATCATGCTAACCTTGGTTAAACTTTTTGAGAGTTCTCTAATTGATATTGGAATTGTGTAATTTGAGCAAAGGTAGACCAATGATGATTGGATTGGTTCGAAACATATGATATTGAATGCTATGTTTGTTACTATGAAGTATCTTGATGTTACTTTTATAAGATGATTTTCATACCTAACATCACTTGAAGCAAGAGGATAGCTATCTATGACTTCTGTAGAAGTTGGGCTAGATTTATCCATGATTGTTATACAATGCCTCCTAGCAAACTTCTCATCCATGAAAGATGAAGAGGCTCGAGAGTCTACATATGCTCTAATATCTAATTGTTGATATTATGTATAAACACTTACCGATAACATAAAACTTGAAGTAGCCTCAATGGACAAGATGGAGCCTTTTAGAGTTTTGATTTTCATTCAACAGTGCATGGCCTCTACTAGTGCTATGTATCCTATTTATTTACCATATATGTTAGTCCATCTTACCATGTACAAGCTAATGGATACAGCCACCAATATGTTTTGTATACCATGTCCTCTATGGATCCCCCTCTTTGGCCTCCACCACTTATACGTGACTACGCTTGTGATTCATGATATTATCCTAGATTTTTCTTATAATGGCCACACCATAGCCTTTACAACCACAACCACAACCTATACCTCTCCTTATTAGAGTAGAGAACCTTTTCTGAACTAATGTTGCTTTGTGATGATGAGGATGCAGAATGTTACACTTGAATTCTAAGTTAAATAATGTCAAGCCTACCAATCTGTCTATTAGTGAGTATGTATTGAATACTAAGAGTAGAAGATCTTGGATCTATTAAATTGTAGGTCGATGGTAATGATATAGTAGCTATATATTTAGATGGTTGCTAAGATGTACAAGTAATTCCAAACCTCCATCAACAAAAGAGATACCATTCTTAATTTTGCAAATCTAATATCTATGTTGATATAAAAAGAGGAAAACTTGAAGTGCATCTACATTTCTTTGTTGGGAAATCCCAAAAATAAGGGTACAATAGAGCTTTGTACTTACATCACCTTGTTAAGACAACATCTTGCAATATACCTAGATCCTCCACATTACAAACATAATCCTTGAGAGCATCATCATTCCTTGTGAGGTCATTATTGTCATGGCATCTAGACTTAATAAAGCCCCATGGCATTTCTCTTGATGTCTCTCAAATAGCCAATTATCACATTTTATTACTTGAGAAATGGTTACTTAATGTGTGTGAACCTTTGGCATTGTCAACAAAAGATCTTTCACATCATCACTCAATCCCCAATAAAATTGGCTAATAAGATAATCCTTATGCCAACTCAAATCACAAGTGAGTTTTCAGAATTTAGATTCATAAATTAATGTCAATCTAGATCATTGATGTATATTAATGTCTCTGAAGGTGGTTGAGAATTCTCAAATAAAAGATAGTTGAGAATTCTCAAAGAAAAGCTTTGAGAATTCATAAAATAGAGAAGATTCCTTCTCAATTAAGGGTGTGAACCACAAGAGGGTTGTACTTGAGAGGAGTGTATCAATAATCCCCACTTGATAAGCATAATCAAGATAGCACTCAAGTTGCATGCAGATGAGCACTACATTTGCTACAAAAAACCTCTAATATTTGATCTTATTCCATCAAAATTTTTAGGTAGGCTAAACTTTGGCTCCTTCTTGTAACTAGAAAGGTATGCAAATTGTAAATGTAGATGGGTGATAGGAAAGAAGCTAGGAAAATAGGGGAACAATGGAAAAAAAGGACCTAGGGCCATGTAAAAAGGGGATGACCGCCCAAATGAGATTTAGGGCTTTGTATATAAAGTTCAAAAGATGAATGACAGCTCATTCTTTGGTGTATGGCAAAGTGGACTCTTCTTCTTCTCTCCTTCTCTTCTCTTTACTTGCTTTGTGTGCTTGAGGGAGGGAGTGTGAGAGTGTGAGAGAGTGAGTGTGTGAGGGTGAGGGATCAAGGAGGTGAAGCTCTCCACCATCTCCTCTCTTCCTCTTCTCTCCTCTTCCCTTATCTTCTCTTGTCTCATGTGCGAATCGTGCAGCTATTGGAGTGCTTGAGAGAGGAAGCAACTCAATCGAACATCGAGGTAAGCTCACTACACTCGTAGAGAGGGATAGTGCATCGACTATGTGAGAGGTAGCCATTAGTGCTCTCTTGAAACACTTGAACAATAAGCAGTCCGTGGGTCTTGGCGGTTGAGCTTGCGCTCGCCTCTACATTTTGGTTTCATTGCCAAGACCAATGGATTCAAGCTTGAGCACTTGCACGCTTCAAATCGAGTATCGAAGTAAGGGTTTCATACCCAAACCGGAGCTTGAGATAGAAGGCTTTGGGTTTCAATCTATGCTACAAGTAAGTATTTTTGGTTTTTTATGATTGGTTGACTAGGAGAAATCCATTCAGTACCTTGCTTTTGATTTTTGTTGTATTTAGAGTAGAATAGGTAGGAGAAACCAAAGGAAATCAGAGAGGGAAGCTTGAAGTTCAATGTTGTAAAATAGTCCTGAACATGGCAATAACATGGAAAAATGAGAACAAAAGAGTGCTCAAATGTCTTGAGCTCGAAGGTCGAGTGATTGGGAAGGCTAAGATGCAGGTAAGTGAGGGCTTAAGGTCCTAGGTGACCAAGGAAAACCTCATTTACTATTTTGACTTTGCATGTGTGTGTGTGTGTGTGTGTGTGTGTAGATCTAGGTCTACATTAGATCGATCGAAGCATATCGGGATTGTCAATAAGATTCAGGTATGGAATGCCCTTGTCCTACACTCCTCCTTGATTCCTAGAAATTCTAGTAGCTACTAGCAACACCTATATCTAGATTTTTGGCAAATAAGTGATCGACACTCGTTTTGGTTGGCGGAATCGAACGCCTCCCACAATGTTCAATTCTCAGAATCAGACTGAGCGAACCATCCAATTCCCATAATTGGACCACTTGGACTCGAACCGTCTGATCATTTGATCGGACTAACTCCAATCGGATGTTGACCTGTCCGACCGCGATGATTGGACCACAGAATTAGACCAACATCCTTGTCTGATTGGACATAACCCAATTGAACTATCCAATATCGGACACCTGTCAAATCAGACACACGACAATCAGACCGCCAGAATCAAACTAGCTTTAGTTGTTCGATCGGACACACACCTATCTAATTATGACAATCGAGGACCCAAACCTATTCGTTGATCCCCACAATCAGACACTGGTAAATTGGATGTCCGATTCTCAAAATTAGACACTAGTAAATCGAACACATCCTGAGAAGGAAAACCTAGGAATTTGATGAACCCCAGCTAATGAGAAGCCTGACCTGCACTGGAAGAACCCACCGAATGTCTCACACATAGTTACAAACCTAGAGATTGTGGTCGAATGGTCTGAAAAGTGTGGTGTTGTGGGCTGATTGCAAGACCCCAACTCAACCTGGACCGAGCCAAACGAGATAGCACAAGAACTAGATGCACGATCCTGTCAAGCCAACCCATAGGCAAGAGCACCGGAGCTACGCGCACTTTATTTTTTCACTCACTCTGGGTTCCATCACTCGAAGCTTAATTAAGGAAAGCTAAAAGCCTAATTTTGCACAGTGCATAGAAAAGAGCACACACCCATGCACAGAGTGAGGGTAAGTTGACTGATTGTAAGTAACAAGGAACACACCTAGACTTAAGGACTTGAAGAAACCCACCAATAAGAGAAGACCCAAAGATATAGAAGCGATATCGAATCCCCAAAAGTAGGACCAAGCAGAGACCATGACCAAAAATATTTAAACGCCACACAAGAACGGACAATACCGCGGAAGTGGATCTGCCCAACCTTATCAACTTGATCAACAACTTGGCAGAATAGGAAGTCCTAGATATGGAAGGAGGCAGCTCATGCCATAGAAGCAAAGAGGAACTTAACCTAGGAGACTTTCTTGAGGTTGTCCAACATTTAGTGAACCAATATGACGCTCAAACTTGGCTAGAACGCCACAGTAGACTGGTAGAGGACATCATAGCAAACCTAGAGGAAGAGAGAAAACTGGCCTGCAGGGCTCTGCAAGGCCTGGCTATATAAAACCAGGATCAACAAATTAGGAACTTGCACCAGAGCTTAGAAATGCGAGAGATCCAAAGAATGCTAGCCTTAGCGAGCAGGAATCGATATCAGAGAGCGAGAGAGCATTGGAAGGAGATCTCACACTGAGCAAGCTCTTGACAAAGCGACTGCTAGATAACACGGCCGCAGAACAAACTGCTGCAGCATTGGCAACATTGCTACTGATGGGATTGGGAGTCAACCAAGGCTCTAAGAGTCAATCAAAAATTCATGTGGTAGCAAAGCAGTTGGACAAATACCAAGCTACCGATGACCCATACAGCTTCGTGGAGCAAATTGAGCAGGTTTGTGAGGCCAACAGCCTCACTGATCCTACTCAATGCTCCTAAGCCTTTGGACTGTGCTTAGGCAACAAGGGTCGGACTTGGTACACAAGTCTAGATGCTGCAGAGCATGCCAATTTCAATGGCTTGAAAAATCTCTTCATTAAGAGATTTTCCAAACGTGGATACTCCGACAACTTGTTAGTGCGACTTATGAACATTAAGTAGAAAGAGAGAGGATATCCGAGATTATGTGACCCAAGTGAGGAACCTCTTCAGGAGAATCCCCTAGGTGAGAGACCAACCAAAAGGGCGGTATCCACAGTATTCCTCAATGGAATACGAAGTGAAGAGCTCTACAAAGCCTTGGCCAGCAACTCAAGCTTACAATGAGACACACTGGCAAGGGTCTTTGAAGAAGCTATTAGAGTGGATGAGCAGCTCAAGGAAAGAGGCTCCAAAGGATCGAATCAAGAAGAGTCCGATGCATGGAATTCCGAGAGAGCCTCAATGCCGAGTGAGAGAGAAAACCCACGCACGCAAGCAGGACAAAGGAAAGGACATTGAGTCGCTAGCAGAGGGATCAAGATGGACATAGCCAAACTATAGGAGATGATGAGATGACCAACATGCCCACATGTCCAATGTGTGCATTGTGGCAGAAACCACTTGCCAACTGAGTGTCAGGACCCTAGGTCATGACCTTGTGTTAATTGTGGTGGAGTCGGCCATGACACCATGCATTGTCTATTACCTCAGCAGAGGCTCCCATATGCGTAGCTTTACAGTCAACCCCACCTGCGAGAACAGGCCACCAAAATTCTTTGGAAGGGGAGTCCCATTGGCTCTTCTGGCACCAAATGATGCTAAACCTACCATCCCTAGGATGGATATCAATCCTACAGGTATCCCTAGACTACCTGGACCCTACGTGACCCATCCACTGAGTGATACCCTAGTCCACTATGTGGACGAGCCTAGCAACGATGAGCCGTATGTAAACCCATACGTGTCATACAATGAGGAAGGAAATGCTATCCTCATGGACTATCAACCAATACCAATGATGGCATTGGGAAGAGGGAGAGGCAGAGGCCTAGGAGGGTAAGCCCAAGAGCCAATTGTGTGCTTTCCAGTCACCCCTAGGACATATTTCTTTGTGCTGCCCCAAGAGGGAGCAAGTGAATAGAGATAAGGACGACTTAAGATGCGCTAAGTGTGGAATCACTCATCTCTTTGTCGATTCCCCTAGACGAAGGCCATCCTCTAGTTTGGCAAACGAGCTATCAATCCCATTGGGGTTGTTTGGTGTCGAGAGACTTGATGGGGAGGCAACACCTATTCCATTATAGGTCATGACCCATGCACAGACAAAGCAAGCCGGCATATCATTACCAAGGCCTAGCAACCCTTACGCAACCTTAGTTGGAAAGAAGAGTCACAGATGAAGGAAGAAAAGATTAGACGCTAAGTTCACCCTCAAAACTGAAAGTGCCACAACACATCCGATTGGAAGGAAAGTCGTGGATGCTAAGGAAGAAACGTCTACTCCACGGACGAGTGAGAAGGACAATGCTAAGGTCAGGGAGTACCCCAATCCGAAGCACAACTTGAAGCCATCAAGAAGGTGAAAGAATGGGTGAGGGAGGCCCATGAGCACCTGAAGAACGTTGAGCCCATACTAGAGGACGAGATCGACAATCTCTCAAGCATAGACATCCCAATCTCTCTCCCACAACCAAGGAAGGTGGTGGAACCACAAGCTGGGCCACCTGGACAAAGTCTAAATGCTTTAGGCTAGCAAAATAATCAAGGCCATTTGCCAAGAACCACAAACCTAGAAGATAGGCAAGTGACTAGCAAACTCCTCAATACACTAGTGACCGCCCCGGTAACTCTGAGCGTAGGCAACGTGCTTAGGCAGCACCCAACACTATGGCTGGAGCTAAAGCAGTGGGTTGAAGAACCAAATGATCAAATTGCCACAGACTTTCCTAAGCATGATGCAAAAACTCAAATACCAAGCCTGACACTACACTCCATACCTAAATCCCTACACGTCAATGCCTTTTGGGAAGGCACGAAAATGCATGCAATCCTGCCAGTCCTAGCACTAGGAGACGTCACCAGAAAGGGGATCGTGGGCATAAGGGTAGAAGTGAATATACTAAGCCATGCGATACTCCAAACTTGGGGTAACCCACAGGTTGAGACTGCTAGGTTTAACGTCACATTTGGCAAATGGAATGAAGGTGAAGTGGTTCAGAGTGTTGAAAAATTGGCTAGTAAAGATCGTAGGGATCCAATTCTCTGTTGACCTCATAGTCATGAAGGGAGTGGACTACGACATCCTACTAGGCCAACCCTGGATGCGCAACATGGGAGTCATAGAAGACTGGGGCAACGATCTTATCTTCTTGGGCAATCGAACAAAAGCAGTGAGACTGGAGATGGACACTTGGAAGACTACCCCAGTCAATGTAGATGCCATCTCCACCATGCTAAAGGGCAATGGATAGATTAGGGGATCCTATGGAGCCCTTACCAAGTGTATCCCATGTCCTAAGGACGAACGAGACTAGATGCACATTTTGGCTACCATCGACCTACCGTTCTCAAATACTGAGGAGTATGAACAAGCCGTCAAGGCGACTAACCAGTTCAAGGACACACCTTCACTACCAGTTTGCATGATGACCAGGAGTCTACATGGAAGACCCACTCATGTTGCATTCTAAGTCCCAAGCAATGGATGCGAGCTCCAGGAGATCCTAGGATACTTAACCAACAAGTTGGCTAGTAATCCAGTGACAAATCTTAAGCCACCCCAAGATCTCTTGGATGACCCTGAATGGCGATGGTCCCAAAAACACGATTTGAACTTGAAATATAATTGGGCCTTACTTCTTGACCAACAAGAAGGGAATAGTCAAAACTAGGAGAATCACGAGCAACTTGATGAAAACAGCTCTGACAACGAATATGAGGACTATTGTTCCTTCAATGGAGAGAGCAAAAAGGAAATCGATATCTTAGAGTGGGACACTTGGGGCATGTAATCAAACAAATACAAGCAAACCCCAGACCACGCAAGTAGAGTGCACTTAGAGATGGAGTCAGACATGAGGACTGCAATCAAACTTGGTTGGAGCACACATGTGCAATCGATTACGAGTGGGCAAGCCTAGTCCAACCAAGTGATGCACCACTGCTGCGAACAAACTTACCTTCTGAGCTACGACCACCAGGAGAGAGCCCCTCTTCTAGCGAAAATGAAGAGTGCGATTCCAAATCAAAATTCAGCTCAGATAGTGACCCTGAAATACCTCGACCTCCCAAGACTAGACGCACAAAAGGGGACCTGCCCATTCACCTACAATGCCGACGATTAAGGGAGGAACGACAAATGCTAAGCAAAGAAATGCAAATAGAGGAACAACGAAAACCGCAAGACCTACCAAAGCAACTCACAAAGTTCAAAAAGGGAGATAGGGTGATGATCTTGCTGGGAGCTAAACGACAGGGGCAAGCAAGTGAACCAATCAAGGGACCCGCCAAGGTCAAGAAGGTCAATTTAGCTAAGGGAGGGGAGACCCCGTGTTCTGTCTTTATAGCAGATGACTTGGCTGAGCAAGATGAAGCAAGTCTTGTCACTCTCCTACAAGAGTATATAGACGTGTTTGCTTGGTCCCTAGAGGAACTTAAAGGAGTAGATCCGAGTGTGGTGACTCACAACATACCCATGACACCTGACGCAATGTCGGCCAAGCAGTGACCATATCCCATGAATCCAAAGCATGCTCACATTGTTAAGGAAAAATTGACAAATTGATGAGATCAGGTTTCATCTACAAAATTAAACACACGGACTAGGTCTCACCCATAGTCATCGTCAGTTAGAGAGACTGGTTGGCAAAGAGGCCTATAATTTCCTGGATGGCTTCGCATGAAACAATCAGATGCAAGTGCATTCTAACGATAGGCATAAGATGGCATTCGCCACTAAATGGGGAGTCTTTGCCTACATAGTCATGCCTTTTGGATTAACTAACACACCAACCACTTTCCAACGACTGGTGTGTACAATATTCAAAGACATAATGAGGAAGGAGTTAGAAGTCTTCGTGGATGACTTGTGCATTCACTCTGCTTGGCGAGAACACTTAGACAGGCTTCAAGTGGTCTTTGAGTGATGTCGGCTATATCGCCTCTCATTGAACCCCTTGAAATGCTAGTTCTGGGTGAAGCATGGATGAATCCTAGGACAATGGTGTCAAAGAATGGCATCGCCACACATTTCTCAAAGATCAAGGTCATTGTCGATCTTCCACCCCCACCTAATTACAAGGGTGTTCAGTGCTTCTTAGGACTGACTGGGTAATTATCGACGGTTTGTGTTAAACTATGCATGGGGAGTGCCAACAAGCGTATGAGAAACTATAAAAGGCTCTAACCACCGCTCCGATACTATGAGCCCCAAATTGGACACTCACGTTTTATGTGCACATCAATGCTTCGAAATTCATCGCCGTAGGAGCTGTGTTGTGCCAACCTGGTGGTGAACACAACCTGGATTATCCAGTGAGCTTTGCTAGCAGACAACTCACTGAGACTGAAATGAATTACTCGACAACGGAGAGAGAGAGAGCTTGGCCATGATGTTTGCTGTAAAGAAATTTTGGCACTATCTTTTGGCTACGCCTTTTACTTTCTTTGTTGACCATCAAGCCTTGTTGTACCTCATTAATAAACTTTGTGCTACAGGACATATTGCCAGATGGCTTCTTTTGCTTTTGGAATTTGACTTCTCCGTGGTAATGCGTAAAGGGAAGCCATATGGAACTAACCCCAATTATCGCATGAACCCTTCAAGAAATGGGGGATTGACTTTATCAGACCCATTAGTCCTACAATACAGTATTCACAAGTCAAATACATTATTGTGGCTACTGATTATTTGACAAAGTGGGTAGAAGTGTGAGCTACAAGAAAGAATGATGCTCGGACCACCGCTAAGTTCCTATGGGAGCAAGTAATCTCACGATTTGGTTGCCCCATCGAACTAGTTAGCAACCAAGGCACCCACTTCATCAACGAAGTGATAGCTCACCTCCTATCCTCCTTCCTAATCATCCATCGAAAATCCTCACCTTATTACCCACAGGCAAACGGTCAAGTCGAATCAACAAATAAAATCCTAATATACGTCATGACTAAGGTCATCTCTACTTCACACAGTGATTGGGATAACAAGCTGATGGTGGCCTTATGGCCCTATTGCATGGCTTACAAGACAGAGACCCCCTTTAGATTGACATATGGCATAGAGGCAATCCTCCCCTTAGAATTCTTCATACCAAACCTCAGGATCGCCCTTCAAGAAAGATGGGATGGAAAGGGGGCATGGATGAAACGCTTGATTAAACTCGAACGGTTAATGGAAACTTGGCTTCTAGCCACCCATGTGCTCATATGCGAGAAGGCAAGACGCAAAATCTGGTTTGACAAGCATGTCAGGCAGCACAGCTTCAAACAATGTGACTTAGGAATGCTATACTTAGTCAAAGGACATAAGCAAAAGCTAAAGTTTGGGGGGCTAGAACCTTTTAAGGTTCAGACCATCAGTCAAACTAGCAACGTAGAAATCAAAACCCTAGAGGGTGAAGGCATAGGCTTCTTCAATGGCAACCGCATAAAAAAGTTGGTTTGACAAGCATGCCAGGCAGCGCAGCTTCGAACAGGGTGACTTACTACTGTTATACTCAGTCAAAGGACATAAGCAAAAGTTGAAGTTTCGGGGGCTAGGACCTTTTAAGGTTCAGACCATCAATCGAACTGGCAATGTAGAACTCAAAACCCTAAAGGGTAACGGCATAGGCTTCTTCAATGGCAGCCACATAAAGAAGTACTTCCCTTGCACACACCCATTGCATGAGCCCCCAATGCCAACACTCATTGTCCATGTACGAGTAGCCAATATCACTGAAATGGACACTGAGGATGAGGAAGCAATACCACTAGCCTACCTCAACATGACAATCACTACTAGGCATACGTACACCATCAACGCATTGATTGATGAGGGAGCTAATTTCAATATCTTAGCCCATGACCATTGGACCCAAATTGGCAATCCGCCATTGCAGCCTACTAATGCTAGCCTCACCCCTTATGGAGGCCAACCCTACAAACTTATGGGAAAGTGCAAGGTTGTAGTTTCTATTGAGTCTGAGAGCATGTCGATAATTTTCTATGTGTTGCCCAACACTAAGGAGGCAAGCACGGAATCTCTGTTAGGATGAGAACTTTCAAGAGGCAAGTTCGTTGCAATGTTGACTATGAGTTGCAGCACATCCACCTAGTCGTGGTGAAATTCGCATAGTTATAGCCTTTGACTCCTTCCAAGTCCACAAAGCCACCTGTAAAGAACCCATGGCCAAGTCTCAAGAGGGGGGTTGTGACTTGTCACAACCTATCCGGCCTCAAGGCCAGCAACCCACTAGAACCACCACTAAAGCCCATAAACCCCCAATTCAAATGGGTACCTAAAGAGGGAGTGCCACCTAGGAATAGAAACCCATGGCCTTGCAAGGCTAAGAATCCACACCCAAAACCTGGGAGGCCAAGGCGGAACGCTAAACATCGACACATAGTCAAGCGGCAATGGGTCTCCAAGTCCTTATTGCGTGCGCAAGGCTACTATGAGGGTAACACCTGGATTTGGATGCCTAATGCTAGAATGACCAAAGGCCCTATGCAAGCGCCACCCTCAAGCTTGACCACCTGCAACATCATGCTAGAAACACTCAAACCGCTAGTGCATCAAGTCGCTAAACCCATAGAACCTCCAAAGCCTAGCTTTGCAAGGCCTAAACCAATCTATCACCCACAATCACCGACTGCTACTAACAAAATGCCCAGCTCTAGCACACATGATGCCATTCAGATCTCAAACGCATCTAGTGGCACGAAAATTGCAACCACTACCAAAACTAACAGACGGGAAACCTAGCTCCAACCTGAAAAGCAAACCATGCTCTGACCATTACCAACTGAATTATCTAGCCCTGTCAAATCTCAACCACCCCCCCTAGCCTTCAACCCTCTTATGAGCAATGGTAAATTCTAACTTTGGCCATAGACTTAGTCGAAAATATGGGGGACGACTTGGTTGCTTGCCTCTGACACTTGGATGCTACTTTCATGACATTGGCTAAAAGCTACGATTGATTAGATCTAGGACTCTTGGAAGAACCTATAGCGACGCAAGTGCGCACACTCCCTTGCTCTTGGGAGGAGTTGAAATTCATATTCGTTAAATCTTTTGAAGCAGCTGCGGAGTTAATTGCAACCAAGGTATCCAAGGAACAAGTAGTTAAATAGCATCTCATCACATTGTATAGCAAGAGCACAATCATGGCCACAAACCAGGAAATCAAGAAGTTGCAACATCTTGCCAACAACAATTCCCCCTTCTTGCGAAAATGGTATGCTCTACGATTGCAATGGGAACTAGAGGGATGCCAAACAATGACCAACGCTGAACAACGATGCACAATCAAAGCATCTGAATATGACCCAACCTATGTCGCTCCAACTTCATATAGAGTGTTGACTACTCTCCATAATCGGCCCATGGAAGACCACATTAAAGAACATCCTTATTTAGATTGCATCCTCACTGAGGACGAGTTGCACATTGCTAGCAAAGTGGCCTCTAGTGACTTCTTACTTGATGTCCTCACTTACATTACACATGTGGGCATCTGCCCTTTCGATATGGATAGCTATGCTTGGTTAGAATATAATCCAAGTTTCTATGCCTGGCTCATGAGAAAGTAAAACATCAAGATGGTGTGATAAAGGCCCTTCATTCTCTAACCCTCTCATCCTAGGAAGGATTCTTTTCATTGCAAAGCACGAAGGATTCTCTAACCCTCTCATCCTAGGAAGGATTCTTTTCATTGCAAAGTAGGAAGGGGTAAGGTGAATCAAACCAAAAACATAGAGAAAAGGCACACATTCCAAGGGTAAAATGCAACAAATTCTGATTAAGAAAAAGGTCAATAAAAGTTAAAATCAATAAACTACAAGGAGGAAAAAGTCTACTTTAGCACACACGAGTGTTTTAGTTCAACAAGCATGTAGTCGTTTCCTATTGCTTGCAATTACTTTGAAAACCACTAATGGCGAATATGGCTTTATGACAGGTAGCCACCATGGCAAGACAAGAAAAGACTAGCAAATTGCCTTTTTCATAGGAAGAACAAGCAAAATATGGACTTTTGGTGGAAACGCGAGCCTTCAACCAGTTCAAATTTTGGCATATCTTCAACCTAGATGACGTTGCCATTGAAGAATGAGCGGTAAGGTAGATCATCGAGCAATGCAATCTGTCAAAATACATGGAAGCAATGAGCCAAGGAGTGGCCTACTTCCACTGTGCAGACTTCCTAAGGACTTTTCATAGAAACTGCGGCACCATAACTATGCATGAGGGGGAGGAAACTTGCCAAGTACAGATCAAATTGAACCCGGAGCTTATGAAAAAGTCATTGGGCCTGGTAAAGAAAGTAGAAAGGAAGCTAAAAAGAGACATATATGCCTTACTATGGATGGACAAGGTAAAAGTCCACACCAATGAAGGCATCAACTTGGCGGATATTCTTGATCCCAAAATCCAACTCCAAGCCAAGATGGTGCACGCACTATTTTCTAACCAAAGATACAAGTCCATAATGAGCCACATCAATGTCCCCCTGCTAGAGAGTCTCATAGCAAGGTCGCTAGGATGAGGTCAACCTCAACGGGTTTGTGAGGAAGACCATTGATACCTCAGCAAAAGCCTTGGCAATGAGAGGGTAGCCCGTTGGAGGAGAATCTCCCGTCACCAAGGCTAAAAGGAAAGCTTTGTCTTCAAAGGTTACGACCATTGAATTCGGTGGGGTCCTCATTGCGATCATCAAGGAAGCCCTGGGACAGGAGCAAGAAGAAGGAGAAGAAGGGATGGACAAAACACCAAGCAAGTTGCCACCTACCAAGAACGAGAGGCACATTCCAGTGAAAGGACATTGAGTGAAGAAGAAGAGGGCAAGGAACAAGAAGAGCAAACAAGCCGAGGAGAGACTAGGAAGATAAACAAGAAAACGTCACAAGAACAACAGGAGGAGGAGAGGAAATAAGAAAGGGTGGACTTGAAAAGGGCCCCCAGGGAGTCCAAACGGGCCAAGGAGGAGAGAAAGAAAAAGCAAGAAGAGGAGGAGGAGGAGCTGAGGAAAAAAGAGGAGAATGACATGGCCCTTGCCACACGCAAGTCCACTGAGCAACAGTCCATGTATGATGAGCCAGAACCCACAAGCCCCATCAGAAATGAAAGGCCAAGCTCAAGTGCCTATGTGCCTGAGTTCATGCCACCTGCAGTGCAAGAAGGCAAGGGCAAGGCTCCACGATCACCCCCATCCTTGCCCTCTTGACATCCGCTTTACCACCACCGCCATCTCCACTTCTAGTTCTGCGAACTAGGTGGGCGCCAGAAACCTAATGGCTTGGGTCCATTACTTTGTAAATAAGGAAATGAACCTAGGAGCAGGAGAAGGAACCCTCTTGGTAGGAACCAAAAGGCCAGTTGCAACAGACGCCGAGTTGAGGCAAGACCCTAAGAAGCAAAAGGTGGCAATCTCTATAACCTTCGTCCCCACAACAAAGAGGCCACCCGAAGAATATGATGAGTATGTCAAAGAGCTCCTCTCTCAACTAGAGAGAGCCAATGAGGAGAAGAGAACCATGGTAGCAAAGCTTGAAGCTGAAAAGGAGGTCGTGGCGGCATTCCAGCTAGAGAGAACATGCCAAATGTCCATGGCCCAAAGGGAAGTCAATGACCTGAAAGAGCAGCTACAAGCTAAGGAAGAGACAGAACCTGAATGGCAAGTATTCTTAAACAGAGAAACCAAGGCCACACAATTCCTACGGTAGCACAATGAAGAGATTGTGGCACTCTATGAAAGTCTGCAAGCTCAAATGGAGAAACTCACTAAAGCCACAAAAGATCTGGAGGAGCTGAGGGAGGAAAGAGCTCACAGGTATGAAACAGAGATGGAGAGACTGACCCAAGAGGCTACCTCGGCACAGGAAGAGAAGCAACAGCTAAGGGAAGAAATGGAAGACCAAGAACAAAGGTTGACATTGTTGGCCCAAAGACAGGGGGAAAGCCTTGAAGACATGAACAAGAGGGCAAAAGAATGGACCAATCAGAATGAAAAAAGGGTCAAAGCTTTGGCACGTCGCCTTGCTCAAGCAAAAAAAGAAAAGATACTTGCCAAAAGCAAAGCAAAGGCCGCCCAAGTGAGCTTCCACACCCAACAACGTGCCTTCCTAGAAACCCTATTGGACGTCACCTAGGCAGAGGAGGGAGAGTCCATGGAGGCAATGAAAAAGAAACTAGGAATGGCTAGTAGGGCACTGAAGGCTCGACTGCAGATGCTGCCACAACCTAGTGGAGTTGGCCGAAGCTTGGAAAAACAATGCCAATATCTCCTATTGGCAAGCCTAACCTCACAGGAAGTGGACACACTCAAGTTTCTCAAAGAGGAGCAGTAAGAGGGAGGTGGACGTGAACTTTGAAATGGGACCACATGAAGATGAGCTTGTCCCACCGCCTCTTTTCTCGAGGCCTGAAGAGCAACAACATGCAGACTCCTCCGCAGAAAGAAAGGCGGCACTAAGAGAAAGAAGAAAGAAAATGCTGGAGGAGACAAGGAGAAAAATGGAATGCCAGAGGAGTGAGGGCACCCCAGGCACCTATCCCACCATGTGCAAATGACACCCCAACAAGCTTTCATGCCAACCTCATAATCTAGGAGAGGCAAGAAATGGCCAGGACCCCTCGACCTTAACTTCCAATTCCCCACCATCCTGCATAGAGTTACCTATCAAGGTGGTGGAGGAGGTGATTAACATCAAAAGCAAGCTCGGACAAAGATGACTGGAGAAGAGAGAGCAGAACCCCACATTATGGGCCACATAAGACACCTAATTTTGGCAAAATAAATTTTTTGAAGTACCACGGTTTGTGCCCCGCTATGAATGCCAAGCTACATGGAGAGGAAGGGTCTGCGACACCAACCTGGACACTTGGATGGCCTTTTGCAACACTCAACCCTTCAAGCAGAATGGCCCAACCTTTATGCCCTACCCTCGAAGAGTGGGAGTGAATTTTAACTCTAGTGTCCACGGCCATTATGACTTCCCTATAATCTATAATCCTCATTGTACTACATATGAAGATGCCCTCGTCTTCACGTCACAAAACTTGTATGATACTCTAATCCAATTCACTAACCAATTCTCTTCATGCCCTAACCCACCTTTATTGCCACTTGTAATTACCTTAGATTTCTTAGGATACTCTTTAGGCAAGACCCCACCCCGCAGGAGCGCAACCTCCTAGTGCTCCATTTTGATCCTAACGCTATAGACAGTTGCGTGATGGCTCGGCTAATGATGCGAGCCATTCTATTACCTTTATTTTTCTGGGCTCTACTAGAGGATATGAATGATAGCTGCTTCACCCACTACAATCATCCATTCCTCTCCACCACCATCCTTCAAGTCCATCTAAACCTCAAGGGGTATCTCCAAAGCCGCTGATTCCTTAATAAATCTATTAAGCCCCCTTCTCCACCTCACTCCGATGATGAAGATTAAACTTCTGTCACAATTATGTAACTTTATTATTATTATTATATTTTTTAAAAAAGAGAAAAAACATAAGAAAAAGAAGAAAAAAAAGGAAAAAAAAGGAAGAGAAAACGGAAAAGATATCACACGTCGCCATCACAAGTTGCACATCCACCATAGCCACTGCACCTAGGGGTCCTCAAGCTAGGTGCGTCCAATGGTCTCGGTCGGACGGCTCCATTCCTAACCTGCTAGCCTCATTTTGATCCTCAACCTCCCGCTTAGGGCACATCAAGGGTTGGACACACCCAGGGAGGTAACACTTGCTTGTGGTTAGACGTGTCACCCTCAGCTCCATCCCACTAGCATGTTCACAATGCACCACATGACACTGGCACACACCCACACATAATGCACCTTTATTTTCTTTCCAGATACAACCAAAGGCCCCACCACCAGCTTCAGCGACCCCATCATCCATGTGAAAGGTGAGAAGGATCGAAGCTTTCTTGGAAGTGAGCTATGGTGGAGAGCAAGAGCAAGAAAAGAGAGACACAAATGGGAACTCCGATAGTCACAATGTGTGACGGGCCTTCCTTTATTCAAAATGTCACTAAAATAATAAAGAATAAAGTGACGATGATGGGCGCCCACCACCTGAGTGTGCAATGGCAGGTACTGTCAGTGTAGTAATACACATGCAGCTAGGCGGCAGAGGAGCATTTACCCCCAACAACCTCCCACTTAAAGGCGAATCTGCCCCAGTGAAGAGTGAAAAGAAAAGGAAAAGACAGTACAATGTACACATGTACAACAGGATGAGGAAAAACATCATCTCATCCAACGCCCATCAATCTCCTAAGGAAGGCAAAGCGCTCAGTAGTGAGGCTTTTTGTGAGCAGATCTGCAAGATTTTTGTCTGTGGAGATCTTGACAAGGTCCATTGACTTGTCCTCCATGACCCCACGTATGAAGTGATACCTCACCTCAATGTGTTTTGTCTTCGCATGGAAGACCGAATTCTTGGCTAGCTCAATAGCACTCATAGAATCTGAATGCAACGTAGGTGTAGCATCAATCCCAAGGTCATGAATCCGAATGCAGCGTAGGTGTAGCATCAATCCCAAGGTCATGAACCAAACGGCCCAACCATACGGCCTCCTTGCAAGCCTCAATGACCGCAACATACTCGGCCTTAGTGGTAGAGAGAGTCATACACTGTTGAACCCTATACATCCAAGAAACAACACCTCCAGCATAGGTGAAGACATACCTGGAAGTGGACTTTCTACTATCTACATGTCCTACATAATCGGAGTCTATGTAGCCCACAACTCCTATATCTTGGCTGCCATAACAAATACACATATTTGATGTGCCCTTCAGGTATCTCATGATACCCTTCACGGCATCCCAATGCTTCTTGCTAGGTGTAGCCATATAGCACACCCCAACACCAACTGCAAAGGCAATATTTGGACGAGTGGCTATCATGGCATACATCAAACTGCCCATGGCTGATGCATAAGGGATCTTGGCTATCTCGGCCCTCTACTCATTCATCTGCGGACAATCGGCCTGTGATAACTTCACATAAGAAGGTAATGGATAGCCAATAGGCTTCATGTCTTACATGCGGAAACTCTCAAGGACTTTATGCATGTACTCCTTTTGGAGAGGTAGAGTAGTCCCCCTGATGCCTATCATGCTTAATGAGCATACCAAGAATGTGAGAGGCTTGTCCCAAATCCTTCATCTCAAAGCTCTTCTTCAGTTGAGATTTAAGAGCATCCAGCTCATCATGAGCTTTCCCTACGATTAGAAGATCATCCACATAAAGGACCAAAATAATCAATGAGCTATCATGAGCTTTCTTCATGTAAAGACACAGATCCATAGCACTCCTACTGTAGCCCTGTGAGACTATATAAAGGCATCAAACTTATGATACCACTCCCTACGTGCCTGCTTCAAGCCATAAAGACTTTTCTTCAATTTGCACACTAGGTGCTCCTTGCCAGGTTCTGCAAAGCCCTTAGGCTATTCCATGTATATCTCATCATGCATATCCCTGTTGAGATATTTGCAATCACACCTACTTTAGTCCCTTTGTAAGGAGCAGTGAGGGCTCAGGACCATAATCCCATATGCACAATAGGAGAAAGTACCACCACTCAATTCCTATAAAGCATTGTACTTGCACTCTTTTTCTAATGCAATGATAGTACTCTTTTCTTTCTAGTAAAGTGTCAATGTCACTGTCCATACACAATATTGTGTTTATGAGTCCAAGTCTCAATCTTGGAGCCTAATTCACTTGTGTGACAATTTGTCTTTGTCAAGGTCAATGTATTCATGAGTTTCTTCTTTCTCTTTCAACCTCCATAACTTCCGTATCTGCCATGCTCTAAATCCCACACATTTCTATCATGGTATCAGAGCCCAGTCGAGCATGGCATAAATCCCTTCTCTGCTCTCTCAATCCCTCTTAACCTCAGGTGAGCTCAAGTCCAGCTCATGGTTCTCATTTTCCACCTCCATCTTCACTTGATCTTCTTGGCAACCATAGCCAACCTGTACCTACCTTGCTTGGAGCCTTCATATCTCTCAAACAAGCCATATCTTAGTGGGATTCCTTTTGGAGATATCTTCCTCTGCTCAGGACGCTTCTTCCTGGCACTTCAAACTAAGACATTGATGATCATCGAGCTCAGCATTGCGTGAATACAAGCTCGTTGTCCTATCTGTGCCTGTTTCTGATCGTATAGTTTGTTCCGCCCGTACACGCAACGATGTTGGTCATTATCATAGGGCTTTGATAGATCTTGAAGAGAGCTACATTTCCATTTAAAAACTTTTGAAAATGATCCACTATAGCTCCCGGAATCAGCAAAAAACTAGGCTGCCCCCAGAAACCCTAATGCATAAGCCATAGCCAAAGCTTCAAAATTCTGACATTCTTCACTGTTTCTCTCACTGAAGTTATCAATAGTGATTTTAATCACTGAGCAATACTCTCTGAAGTTCATTAAAGTCCTACCACTCAGATTTGAAGGTATCAGCATCAAATCAAGAAGGGAAAGATTAGACTTGGATTTAAAAAGAGTAAAGGATTTTGCAGATTTGGTGATCATTGACACTCAGTTAGTGCTTTTTAGCACTTGTGTCTCTCAACCAACTCTTCTACTGCTCAAATCTCATAATTCTGAAGTTGATTTGCTACTGTTCCTATAAGTCTAACATGGGCAAAGACTCTCCAATCGCTCGCTTCAAAGGAGTCGATTATCACACCTAGCAGACCTGCATCAAACTCATCCTGATGAAGAAGGGCCTCTGGGCCATTACCACTGGAAAAGAAAAGAAGCCTCGTGATGCAGATCTTGCTATCACTTGGCAAAAGAATGATGATAAGGCTCAGGCCATTATCAAACTAGAGCTAGACGACAGCTATATCCACCATGTGGATAATTGTGAGACCTCCCAGGATACATGGAAGAGACTTGACACCTTGTTTGGTGCACAATCTAAATCATCAAAGTATGGTCTCCTGATTGAGTTTTTCAGGCTTGAAATGAAGTCCAGCACATCACTTTCCACACATCTAAATTACATGGAAGGACTTCTAACCCAACTTGCAGGAATCAACATTAAAATGGAAGAAGATGTTTGCATCGGTGTTCTACTTAAGAGTTTGCCTCCTAAATATAATAATGTATCAACAAATTTAATCAGCATGCCAAATCTTGAACTTGTTGATATCCAGGCACCACTGTTAGAAGAGGAAAAGAAGCTAAAAACTAAGGAAGAACCAAGTACCTCTAGAGATGAGCATGCATTATATATTAGCAACAAGTACAAAGGCAAGAAGGATCAGCTCTTCTGTGACTTCTGCAAAAGGAACGGACGCACCGAGAAGTTCTACCACTCTAGAAAGAGGTCCCAAAAGGCCTATCTAGTTGCAGTCAAAGAAGAAGAAGAAAATGGAGCAAAGGAAGAAGAAGAAGAAGAAGAAGACCACCAGGAGAAGGACAAACCTCATCAGTCCTTCTATTCAAACAGAATTTTTTAGCTGTGTATTTCCTCAAATATAAACTTTTAAACTCCTCAATTATCCTTGTACTACAGCCTCTGTACACTTTGTGAGGTCGCTGCTATAGCCTCTCGATGTCCATCATGTTTGTGGTACCCACACTTAGGCTTTTCTGCGACAACCTCTGGTGTTTTTGCCATCTTTATGGTGTGCCCACACTTTGCAGGTGTTTCTTTCACTAAAGCCTCTACACACTTTGTACTTTTGGTTGTGATTGAGGAGGGGTGTTGAGATATTTGCAATCACACCTACTTTAGTCCCTTTGGTTGTAAGGAGCAGTGAGGGCTCAGGACCAGAATCCCATATGCACACTAGGAGAAAGTACCACCACTCAATTCCTATAAAGCATTGTACTTGCACTCTTTTTCTGATGCAATGATAGTACTCTTTTCTTTCTAGTAAAGTGTCAATATCACTGTCCATACACAAGATTGTGTTTATGAGTCCAAGTCTCAATCTTGGAACCTAATTCACTTGTGTGACAATTTGTCTTTGTCAAGGTCAATGTATTCATGAGTTTCTTCTTCCTCTTTCAACCTCCATAGCTTCTGCATCTGCCATGCTCTAGATCCTGCATATTTCTATCAATCCCCATGCAAGAATGAAGTCTTGACATCCATTTGATATATGTCCAAGTCAAGCTGCGCGACTAAGGCCAAAACCAAGCGTAGGGTAGTCATCTTGACCACATGAGAAAAGACTTCATCAAAGTCAACTCCATGCTCCTATTTAAAACCCTTAGCAACAAGTCTTGCCTTATAAGCCGGCTTGGGGTTTCCAGGGGGAACTTTTCAGCTTCTACACCCATTTGCATGGCAAAGCCTTCTTGTCCTGAGGCAATGCAACCAAATCCCAGGTCATATTCTTATGCAAGGAGTCTATCTTAAACTACATAGCCCTCTCCCATGAGTGACTGTCACCCCTACGCATAGCCTCATCATAGGTGACCAAGAAATTTGTAACCAATACATAATGCACCAAGGGCTCAAATCTATCCAGTGGACGTCTATCTCTAGTAGATCGTTTCATGGCGGACTCTGTGGTGGCTGGTCCAACACCCTGGCCATGTGTACCAACTATTGCTGCTCCATGCTGTCCAACTAGCTATGCAGGAGCGCGTGGCTCCTCCTGGAACATAACCCCTGCGTATCTCTACCACCTTCTCAAGCTGCCAATGCATCTTGTCTTCATGGAAGACTACATCATGACTGTGGATGACTTTCCGCGCTTGCGAATTCTAGAGGCAATAACCCATCTCGTCTGCATCCCTATCTATAGCCAAGGAAAATACATTTGACACTCTTAGGATCCAACTTAGTACGCTTATCTTTCAGCACACGGCAGAATGCTTCACATCCAAAGACACGTAGATGCGCATAAGATGGAGGTTTTCCAATCCATACCTCCTCTGCAACCTAGAAATCCAAACCACTGGAAGGTGATCTATTTATGACATACACAATTGTATTGACTACCTCAACCCAAAAGCTCTATGGTAAGTCCGCATGGCTTAGCATCCTGCGTACACGCTCTTGGATGGTTTTATTCATCTGCTCAGCCAAACCATTCTTGGGTGGGTTATAAGGGGCGGTCAACTGACGCTTGATACCCCTCTTGTCACATAGTTGCTCAAAATTACGTGACACATATTCTCCCCCATTGTTAGTCCTAAGGCATTTTAGTCTATGCCCAATCTGGTTCTTAACAAATGCAAGTCATCTCTGAAATACATCCAACACATCTGACTTAAGCTTAATGGGGTAAGCCCAGACTTTACACAAAAAATCGTCAATGAATGTCACAAAATACCAATGCCAATGGCTCACTCATGCATGTCCTACAAGACTTCTTATGTGCATTCCTAGTCTGTCTGCCATAAAGAAAATGTTCACATGAATCAAAGCATGCATAGTCAAGGGGCGGTAAGTACTGTAAAAACAAGAAAGCATTTTCATTCCCTTCAAGGACATATGGCCCGAACGAGCATGCCAAAGAGATACATGTGGGATGGAACCCACTGAAAAAACATGGTCAACAAAGGACCCACCAACTACAAGAGGATAGAGGCTGCTAGCTTTGGCACCTCTAGCAAGCACAAGTATGCCACAGGTGATCATCCAAGCAGAATCTCCAAATGAAACATAAAACCCAGCATCATCAACTTGCCCTGCAAACATAAGACTGCATGTAAGTGCAGGTGCATGACGTACATCTTGTAATAGAAAAGTACTGCTAGTAGAGAACTGAAGCTGTACATCCTCAATGCCAACAATAGCAAGTGACATGTCATCACCCAAGTGAACTAAACCAAAGACAATGCATATATGACCCTTCTTTCCGCAATGATGACATGATAAAAGATCCACCCTCAGTTGGTTAGTGTTCTGCACATGTGTAGAGGCTGTATTCTGTCGTTGGTTCAGGACTACAGAATCAATCATTGAATTCCATAAAGTGTCAAGGCAAGCAGACACTTTAGAAGAATAGCACTGGAACATTTCATCTATCCTCAACTCCAAATGGTTGACAAATAAGGCAGCTTGTAAGACCACATCCCCTACATACCAAGCCAGATCTACATCATCTCGAATTAACAGATCACCTCGTAGATACATATAAGACAGCAACATGGTATCTATCGTCATAGAATCTTCAAAGACCATACGGATAACTTCTGTCAACAAATCAGAAAACCAAGCTCCACTCTAATCATCCTCTGGAAGAGGGAGATCCATCATTGAGAGGTTAATATGGAAGGCCAACTTCTGCAACTAATAGTGGACAAAAAAGGAATGGTCGGGAGGAACATACTCCTGAAATTGCTTCAATCGCCAAGACCCACGGACCTCTTATTGTTTCAAGCATTCCAAGCTGAGCACTAATGGCGACCTCTCACATAGTCGATGCCCCATCCATATCTACGGGTGTAGTGAGCTTACCTCCATGCTGATCAAGTTACCTCCTCTCCCGTGCACTCCGATAGCTCCATGATCCAAGTGCAAGCTCCATCCTCAAGCTCCATGCTCCAAGCTCCATAGCCGCGAGCAAGAGAAGAGAAGAGAAGAGAAGAGAAGAGAAGAGAAGAAGAGAGGGGAAGATGGAGAGCTTCTCCTCCCCGGTCCCTCACCCTCACACACTCACTCACACTCTCACACTCCCTCTCTCAAGCACAAGCTCAAGCAAGTAAGCAAGAAGAAGAAGAAGAAGAAGAAGAAGAAGAAGAAGAAGAAGAAGAGGAAGAAGAAGAGGAGACCCACTTTTGGCCACACACAAGAATGAGCTTCTCATTCACTTTTCAAATTTATATACAAAACCCTAAATCCCTTTTGGGCAATCATCCCCTTATCCCCTTTTTTACATGGCCGGCTGTGGCCTAGGCCCTTTTTCCCATTGCTCTTCTATCTTCCTAGCTTCCTTTCCACCGCCCGTCTACATTTACAAATTGCACGGGTGAGAGCCCGACGCTCCTTAAATTAAATCATGATGCGCTTGCGCTCTTTTACAAAAGTGTTGACTTGTGCTTTTCCTTGTGCGCATTTTTTTATTATTTAGGACTTTTCTACGCTTCTTGTGTTTCTAGATTTTTCTTGGTGCGTCTTCGTCTTCTGTTTCACTTTGCCTTGGCCTTTGTCTTTTGCTTTAGCTTTTTCACATTTTCCACCTTGTTCGTCTAACGGTTAACATTACCCCCCTCCTAGACGAGTGCCAATCCCATGGCACTCACAGTCGTAGGTAGCAGGCTTTGGCATGCACTGAAGACGTGGGTGGAAGGGACATCGGTGGTTGCCGTGGAGGAGTATTGGTGGTGGTGTGGAGGAAGGTCGTTGGGGGTACATTGGTGGCCTAGGTGGTTGGTGGTAGGGTTGTTGGAGTTGGTGGTAGGGCTGTTCTTTGTTGGGGATGGCACTGATGGCCAACACAAGTGTTGGTTTGTTGGAGATTTTGCACATGACGATTCTTGGCGGGCTTGCGGGATGATAAAGGATAAGAATTCAGAGTTGGGTATCGATGAAGAGCGAACGACACTTTCGTTGGAGTCTTCAATACCTGCAATTGAAAACCTCTCATAGGTGGTCTCTCCCTAGAGGTAGTGCTAGTCTTCTCTATCATGCACAAGTCATGGTTCAATTAGTTTGGGAGATAGGTCGAACTCTAAGCAAGCTAAGAGTATTGTCCTACACTTGAGGACCCAAACTGTGTATATATTTCAGTGTAGATATTATGTGAGTGCTCGTGCATACTTAGATATTACGTAGTTAGAAAACCGTGGGCTGGTTTCTCGTAACAATGTGTGGATGAAGAAAAGTTGTCCATGTTGAGAAGAAGTATAGGTGAAGGTATATGAGACATCCTTTGTGTTGTGATTGCACAACGTAGCATAATTGAACACAGGGACACCGCACTTTCTATAGCTGGGAGCTATTGGACTTGCTTGATGAGGACGGTGTACTTTTCATGGCCATTTGTGCGGTGCTTACCACAATTGATTGAAATGGTATTAAGGCAGAGTGCAAGAGAGAATTGTGCGAATGGGTCAGGGTGACAGGTCTAACCATAGGCGAGACAAGCTCCCTAGGTATGTTCTGCCCTTGATGTGCCCTGAACAATTGTGGGTGATGCTAAAGGGCTAGGGGACTAGGGACGGAGCCAGCCGACCAAGGTCACTGGACATACCTAATTTGAGGACCCCTAAGTGTTGTGCTGTGATCGTGGGTGATTTGTATCTTTTCGTTCTTTTCTTTTCTTTTTTCCTTTTTCATTTTCTTTTTCGTTTCTTTTTCTTGTTCTTTTTTCTTTCTTTCTTTCTTTCTTTTTTGGCTTGCCTGAGTACAAGCATTGCAATATGTTGAGGCTATCAGCCTTTCAATGGGTTGGAAAATGTCAAGCTTTGAAGGCTCAGGAAATGGATATTACAGTGATGATTGTGCCCAGCTACCATGAGTGCCCGGCATAGAGTGTAACCCAGAAAGAGGAAGTGGTTAAGATCATGCTTTGGGCCATGTGACGTGGGCACTTACAAGGGTGATTTTCTCTTTCAGAAACGTGGCTTTGTCATAGTTCTTTGTGAGGTTGGTGGTCTTACGGTGACTTGGGCATTGAACACGCTTGCACGAAGACCTACGTCGACCTGCATCCACTTGTCACTTCATGAGAGTATATGCAAGTCGCATGCATCAAGTACAATGAGCAAATGCAATCATGTCAAGATATTACTTTATCAAAATCCTATGATGATGATTGCGATGCATATTCTGGTGCTTGTTAAAGACGTGGCATATATTAGCAATAGGTAAGGAAAGTGTATACAGGTGGGGAGCCTGCCCCTTTAACCATTTAAAGATAGAAAGTTATGGCAGGATGGCCTTTATTAAATTGCTTATATATCATAGGGACTACTCTATTTTCACGAGGCGGGGCGAGTCTGGGTGGTCGAGCGACTGAGGCTCTGTCGGTGAGGGGCTCCTGTGAGGTTGGGTGGGGAAGATGTCGGCTGGGACCCGGATGGTGTAGTCCCTGGCCGCAACTGTTTCCAGAATGTTTTTAAACAATGAATCAAATTCTTGCTTGTCTCGAGCTACCGTCTCCTCTTTCGAGCACCTGGTGCTCGAGCATCTGGTGGGAGCATGCATGGTTGGTGTTGCCACACCCCATGTGCTCCCTTGAGTCCTCGTCCTCTTAGCTTGGGGGGTTTTTGGCCTGCGTCCTGGGCGGTGTCATTTGGGGCCTCTTTTCGGCGCATACCTCTTTAGAGTAGGCACGTAGAGTTCTGGTGGGGGCGCTAGTGCCTTATGCTCTTTCCGACGACGGAGAGCTTCCTTGCATGCCAGTTGCACTATGTGGTCCATGACTGCTACCGTAGGGAGACCTGCAAAATGCAAACCAAGGATTAGGCCTTGAGACATGATAAAACTATTCGTATGGAAGGGATTATACAACTCAAGCATATATGATGAGGAGGGGTGAGGTGAGGCATGCAGCGTTTGTTGTAGAGGGACAGCCCCCTGTTGATGTTCGGTTTGTCTCCAACCATTAGCAGATCTTGACTTATGCTAAGTTGCACAGAGTGGTTGTCATGGAGTGGAGCAGGGCTCATCCTTGGAAGGATAGACCAAAAAAGGGGAAAGGTGTATAGAAAGGAACGGTGTCCCATCTACACCATCAGAGATGTTGGTCAAGGCTTCCTATGGCGATAATGAGGGTTGCATGCCCTCCAATTGGAGGCGGGAATGGTCACACGACTTCTAAATGTGTGGTGAGAGGAGGACCTAAGGAGCTTAGTTTGTCAAACCCAACTCTTCTCCCTGCGCTTAAATATCATTGCTTGTGTGTGTTGATATTATCTATACAATGTCACAAAATTCATTGTCTATTTATCTACATGTTTACGAATCCATGTCACTTCACGAGGATAAAAACCAATTGTAGAACTCAGGATTATACTGGAGTGTGGCACATGCATCCAATACTTGTGGCAGCCTTCTTAATAACATCAGGTATTTTGCAACGTCAAGTATCATAGTACCTTGTCCGAGTCTACTTGCAACATGTAGCTCCTCCTCAGTGAGAACTTTATCAGTCAAAGAGTTCTCTTGGCTAGTTCTAGCTAAGTCTGTACCCCGAATGGCAATTAGCACTCGAAAGGAAGTTGGTGCCACATAGGTTGGGTCTCTTTGAGACTGCCATTTGGCCAATCACTCTTCTGAGACTGTCATGATTTGGGCTCCTAGTTCGGCCATTGCAACATAGTTTTCAAACCAACGTTTCTCAAATTGACTTTGACCCTCCGATTGTCACTTTAGTTGCTCTATCCCTAAGAGATTTGGTTGGCAAAGCACATTATTGAATGTTACAGTTAAGCGTAGTTCGTCGACTTCCTCGTCAGAGGTGAGTCACATGCGTTCATGCAGGAGCTTATCATAGTGCTCGTCAAGATGTTCTTGCTCTTCCCAGGATAGGGAAAATGGCAAGTATTCTTCAAGAAGCTGCTCCTTAGGGAATGCGCCCATGTCTGCCAAGACATAAACACATGGGAATACTTTGAGCTTAGCATCCAACTCAGTTAAGCATTCTGCGACACTTCTATGTTCAACAAGGGCTTGCTCGGTTACTATCTCATGCAAGGTTCTAGGAGTTTCCCTAGGCTTTAGCATAGCTGGGGGCTCAGGCCTAGATGAGCAAGATTGGTCAATGCTAGGGTTGCTTATGCTCTCGGGGTTTTCATGTTTCCCCTGAGGCTTTGTTATTGCATCATGGTTCTCCTTAGATGTGACTGGTATAAATTTATCACCATGTTGTGATAGTGTTATATCCACTCTTGATTGGTCAATGTGAGTTCTGTTGTCGGTAGATTGAGTGTTGCAAGCAACCGTTGATGGCAACGGCTGCTTTGATTTTTCAAAACACACAGATGTGTCTGAGGTTTTGCCGCTATTAGGAGAGACATCAATGGGTTCATTGGTGGATGGTATCGATGCTTTATTCCTCAACCCTTTGGCACTCTTGGTTTCAATCTTCTTGGGGTCTATAGCCACTTGCAACTACCGTTGTTGTTTTCTTTCTTTTCTCTTCTTCTTCTTAGGCAATTGAGGTGTATCCCTTGAAGACTCAGGACCTTGAATTAGGTCAGTCATTGATGTGCTTGGCTGGGCCTCAGCATTCTCTTTCTCTAATGTGTCCTCATGGGGCATAGCCGTGGCCTGCTGAATAGCCTCGCTAGGTTGTGAGGGTACAACTGCCTCTCTTTTTGGAGAGTCTAGCTCTTCAGCCAATTCCTTTCTGTTTAACTCCTCCAACCTAGGCTTTAAGCACTTTGGAAGTGTTGGAGTTGTCAAGGATGCTAGTCGCGGCACCTTCTCCACAGCAGGTAAACTCCTAAGGACACGTTCCGCAAGGGGTCTTGTGACGGCCAGGGGTTGTGATTGCTGTGATCCTTGATTGGAAGTAGTAGCAACTATTTCAGTGGATTGGCTACTGTTAGTAGATTGCAGTGTCAAGTCCGTAGGGTGATCGGAAGTGGCCGTGTCTTTTGTTACCCTTTGAGCATTCACTTGTGTAGATCGAGCATGAGTTGATCTAGTCACATTAGGTTGCACAGGCATATCCTTGGGCCGAGAGCTATGGATGGTGCCATGTCCCACCTCTTGGACATTTGGAAGCTTAGATGGAGATAGAGATTGGTATTGAGCAGCTATACTTGATGACTGTTGTTGTGCTTTCTGTGTCTGTTTAGGGAAAGAGGGTGTAGGAGACTTGGGACTCCTAAGTGGCTCCGACATTGGCTGGAAGATTTGCTCATGGCTGTTAGGTGATTTTACCATTTGCTTTGTTGAGCATTTAACCTTGCCATGAGCAATGTTGTGCCTATGATGCTTGTTATCCTCTTGAGGAATCAAAGGCTCCTTGGGCACTAGTGGCTTTTGTGTATCCTCAACGATAACATCTGATATTTGCTTATCAAGCATGCTAGGCTGACGATCTACCCTTCGATTAGTTCCGTTTGGTTTCTTGATTTTGACCGTGAGGGGCTCGGTCACTCCAATGTTTTTGACTTGAGACTTGGTCTTTTGTTTAGATCTCCTCCTACGCTTCTTTGATCTTGATACGATCTGGCCTTCAATCGACAGAGGAGGTTTATTAAGGGGTTTTGGCACCCAAATCCATTGGTTACCTACGTAATACCCTTGAGTACGTAGCAACACTTTGGATCGCGGCGTTGTGCTGACCCTCCATCGATGCCTTCGTCTATAAGACTTGGGCTTCTTTTGGGGTCTTCTACGATATTTGTAAGTCCAAAGCCTGTCCTTGGCATTGTCTCCTGACCTTCTTATTTCAGGCAAGGCCTCACTCACTGGTTCTTGTTGTTCAACCTGTGCTTGTATCAACTCTTTCAACAAGTCCTTGCTCTCGTTAGTAGGCTTGACTGTTATGTCAGCACCTTCCTTGCCTTTCCCTCGAGGTTCGATGAGGTCACCCTTGCTAAAGGTTGTGACTATCCTCACACCTGATAGTGTCAAGTGTATCCTTTGTGCTACATAGTTGGCCTCACACTTAGTCGCCCTTTTGAAGGGTCTTCATAGGAGGGTTTCCTTCCCGTAATTAGCACTATTTGGAGGAACATGAAATAGGATAGGAAAGCTTTTAGTTTCAATTGTCACAAGGATTTTGCACTTCCCTATGAGTGCTTGTGGGTGTCCCCCATAAGGGCTAAGAGTTGCATTAGTCGGTGTGAGCTCTGGTTGGCCTAATAGGGTCCATGCTTCATAGATCAAGATATTAAAATCTACTCCTTCATCAATCAGAGCATCGATAGTGTGCTCTCTTTTCGCAATGAGTTTGACCCTAAGATAAGTAGGTGGTACTATGTCTTCATCTTTCGGGTCTTGGCTCATAAATTTAAGCCTTCTGACAGATGCCCTTGAGTCCCCAACTGCACGACCAGATGTGGATTCTCCACTGATGTCTTGGATCATCAGTGCAGTGCAATTTAAGGAGTATCTATCATCAGGACTGTTATATCCAGTCATTCTCGTTGTTGTAGCTTGTTGCTTTCTGCTTTGACTAGATGCAATTCGAATGCAATACGTATGTGTTTTTGCAGTGTGGCCTTGCTAGATTGGCCCATTGAGGTTCTAGGGTCTCTGTTTGTCTCTATTCGGGCATGGGCTTTTGGATGCTCTTTTGCAAGTGAGAATCCATGCTCGTGTAGAGCCATTACTATACTAGGGTCTAATTTGGAGGACCTGTCACGGCGCGTGTTTTCTCTCCAATTGCATAGAGAAAGATTTTCATTAAAAGGATCAGTACATCCAAGAGAGTGTCCACTGGCTATACAGGATGAATATATTTTTTCTTAAACTTCATACTTAGCTTGAGATGTTTCAGACTCTTGTTCTCATCCACAAAATGTAGAGGCACATTCTGGAGAAATTGTGAACAACACATCCTTTCCAATAGGATAATAAACTAGTAGGAAAAGCTTGTGCAAAATAATACAAGATATCCATCTGAGCAACAGCCACATCCTCATTAGGATTAATCATCAAGCTCGGAATACTCTTTCAAGTATTCAGGTGTGAGACTACTGATGCATAAAAGCAAGACGCCAAGCCTACCAAACTATCCTCTGAACAAGCATGTGCTCTAGCAAATTGAAGATAAGAAGTAGAACATTGTGCAAAAGTATCCTACAAGCCATGAATGATTGGCCAATTAAACACTGGTCCTGTCAACGAATCATTCAATATCTGTTGCCATCGATGGAGGATATCATTGTTATACCCAAGAGTATCCATCATTGATTGTGAAGGAAGGTTAATATAGTCAGATATGGAGATGGTAAGGAAATAATAGGAGAATAGTGAAAAGGTGGATAAGATAAATCATTTAAAAAATATATTTGAAGGGATAATGAGAATGGAAAAGAAAGCAAAATTTTCTAAAGGGATTTTGCTCGAAAAACAAAAGTAATAGGTGGGACAACAGGAGTAAGTTCAATAGGAGTAGGTGAAGATATAGGATCAACAATAAATGGGCATATAGTAGAAATTGGAATTTAAGGGGAAACTACAAGGGTAAAAGATAAGAGAGGGATACTATCTGGATTAGATGTGAGGATGGCAATATACAAGGGTAATTGATAAGAAATTGAGGAAAAAGATAGGATATCATGAGGACAAGATGGATAGATGGAACATCGAAAATCAAAAGCTGAAAAGAAATTCTAAGCGAATAAGGGATTATTAGCAATATGGTTCAACACTTGGGATCTCAATGGCTACACATCTGACTTATGAAAGACACTCCATCGATGGAGAGGATTCAGAACATCATCCTCCAAAGGAGGATGCCAAGCATAGCCTTTATACCACAACATTTGTTGATGATAATCCTTCAAGCCATCAACCAAAGTCATTTCCAGCTGAATGAACATACATGACTACCTGTAAAATCACATCTCCTATATACAAATTCATGTCCTACTCAATCATTAGGATGTGTAGATCTCCTCAAAGATACATAAAAGATAATAACTGAGCCTCATGAGAGATCAACTCATCAACAAATCTATCAAACATTGCTTTGAGTAAATCCGTAGACCACATGTTCTACCACCTATCCTCTGGAGGTTCTAAGTCCACATTACAAAGGAAATATATAATGCAAAGCGCCACTATTGATACTGAATCCAAAAGGATGATGGAGGTGACACCAATTCATCATAGTGGACAAAAGCTTCCTGAACACAATTCATACGCTAGTGAAGATGCTCTACCTCGGTAGAAAACCCATTCTATAGAGCTGATTCTATCATTTCCTTAAGAGTGACATTTATCTCCTTGGTTAAGGACACATTCTCTTCCTTTAAAGTGGCAATCTTAGCTTCTAACTCCTTAATCATGGCCTTCTGGGAATCCATCAAAGCTGTAGATGTAGTCATGTGTGTACGGATATCACTGAAAGAAGTCTTTTTAGATGCTAAATCCTCCAGAGCTTGGCTACACTCACTGGTCAAGTTGGTGCAAGACAAGAACAAGGGAAGGGAGCTACCCAGACACTTCAGGTATCTATGTGTGGCATTTCTTTCAAATGATTCTGATACATCTACTAAATCTGAATTGACTTCCATAGGAGAAGAAGGAGATAGCTACAGAAGAAGTGGAACAAGATCGGGCACAAGAATGCCTCCTAGGGGAGGTGTTGATTGAATGATTTTTTGTAGAAAACCCCCATAGGGAATAGTACTGAGTTGACATTTCGTGACATGCTAAAAATATTGATCCATTTTAGCCAACAAAAAGGTTGTCTAATTAAGCTTAACCCCTTCTCGGATCCTGATAGATGTTGTGAAGAGTTCTTGGGACAAACACTTTGATGCAAGCTTGCCTGGAGGAATTGGCACAATTGCTTCCATAAGGGAGAAGAAATATGTGCCATTGATACTCCTGAACTAGTGATAACCTTATTCGCTACCAAAGGAATAGAGGTCTTCTTCTAAATGATTACCATTAGGCATAGGGGAAGCTATAAAAGGCAGGAATAAGGCCTCATTAACAATAGCATGGAATAAATAAAACCGGCCGCCATAAATCAAGTCCGTGAGCTTCTTGTAAGTCTCCAGAAAAGAGTAATAGAGCTTTGCATCCCACTGGAGGGGACTTCAAGGCCACAAAGAGATGAAGACTAGTCTTTCGAATACAGTGAGCATCCAAAAGAAGAGAATAATCATGGACTAATAATGGTACATCCTAAATCACAAGTGGGGTTGTGGAAGAAGATGCCATTTAGACCACATCGAATTACCCCCACACACACAAGACCAGAAAAAGGAGAAAGTATTCTTGCAAAACCCACACATACCACCACTAAGATAGATAACAAGGTATCAAAAATAACAACACAAATTTGACTGGCCTAGACCAGGCCTAGACCAAACCTCCCCCCCAAGCATTCCACATCCTACAAAAAATTTGACATGATCTACACACACATGCGATCGAAAGCTTCATGCTATGCATACATACAGGCACCCAAAAACCCCATAATCAAACACTCAAAAGAAAAGAAAATACCATGCATACCGTATTCCAGACACAATACAGAAATCAAGACTAAACCATAAACTCAGACCATCAAAATAAATATAGACGAACAAGATCTTTATCTATAACCAAGAAACCTCGATCCTCCCTGTAAGCATATGGCGTATACCTATGGTGCGGTGAAGTGGTGGGTGAAAACTACACTACTCATTTTTATTACATCAATTAATCATAGTTTATTATTAAATTGTCCCATTAATACATGGTGAATCATATTCGGATCCCAATCCCTAATTAGATTGACCTGACTGGATTGGATTTGGAGTCTCTATAAATGCAATTTATTTTTAAAAATGAGATGATCTGTGGCACAAAGCGCATACATGCATGACTTCGAGGGAGGGGGAGGGTGCGGGTGCGGTTTCATTATTATTCACAAATTAAATGTGTGTATAGCGCATGTGCACATGCATTGTGAATGGATTTTAAATTACCAAATTAAGTGGGTTATGGTGCTATGTGCTTTGTGCAACGGTGGGATTCCTTTTATAAATTAAAAATCGGTTCTTTTTAATTAAAAATTTTATGAGGTGCATTCTATTTGTTTTGTGGGTGCAACAGTTGGTTAATTGTTAATTACAATTATATGTGTATTACGGTGCATGTGAAGAAGGGAAAAAATAAAAAAACCTGGCAGCGTGTGGACACCCACAAGATCTGATGCACAAAATCCCACTTCCGAACAAGCCGAAAAGAATAGAAAAATCATCATACGAAAACAATAGGTCGACTAAGTGGCAGTTGGTCTCCTATAAGGTACGAAAAACCAAATATTAACACCAAAATAAAAAGAATAGGGACAAGGAAGGGTTTGTCACTTGGGTGATTATGTGTTGGGGTTTTGTTTTGGTTTTGTTTGTATATTTGTGTTTATGTGTTTTAAGTTGGGTTTTGTTTTTTTGTTTTTATCTTTTTAAATAAATAAATAAATATGAGTAACCAAATGGTAACACAAATATTTGGAATATGAAAAATAATTTTATTTAAAAAATTAAGCATTTAAACAATCATTTTTGTAAAATTTCTCAAAATTTTCAAATATTTTATCATGATTTAAGTTTTTTTTTCAAATAAATAAGTTTCAATACATTTTGTAATTTTAATGTAAATTTTTCTTGTCATAATCGTGATGGATTTTTTTTTTGAATTTATTTATTTATTTTTTGGAGCTTTTATTAAATTTTTAGAACATGTTGAAGTTTTTATGAATTTTTTAATATGTTAATATTGTTTTATTTTCATTGGTAAATTTTCAATTAATAGGAAATTATTCGAATTTTTAGTAAATTTTCAAAAAAATTGTTATTCTTCTACATTTTTTTCATTTTAATTAAATTTGTAATGGTTTTGGACATTTTTAAATATATTCATGGTTTTTCAAAATTTAAAAAAGTAAGGAATGGGATACCCGGCTGCAAACTGTGTTTGGTTGCATGTGAACAGCTACCAACTCACCATCACATGGATAAAATTGTATGCGCGTCCTCATGCATGAACGACTACTAAAACGATCACACAACAAATCGCGGCCCACCACGCGCAAATGACCACAAGCGAATTCAAAGGTGGGGGAGGGGCAAATTCTTTTTACTTGAAAGGGGATGGAAAGGGGGTGAAATAAATATATATTCATTTATATTTGTATTTGTATTTATTTGTGTTTCAATGGGGCAGGTAGGAGGACATAGGGATTTTTATGAGAGGAGGACAAAGGGTTTTGATTTTTCTTATTATTAAATTAAGGGGGGACAAGGGGTTTGGTTTTGGGGGGAGGACAATAGGGGGAAGGGTGGGCAAAAGGGGTAACAAGGGATTAAGGGGGGGACAATAGGGGTGGAGGAAGGTGCGGTTGGATGGGCAGGGGGGAAGGGGAGTTGGGAGGGGAGAAATGGGGGTGGGCGGGCAAGGAAAAGGGTGGGGGGGCTTGTGGGGGTGGGTAGCAGGAGGATGGCGGGAGGACGCGACGACGACTGCAGTGTCCTTGAGCTCTACAGTGGCGTCCGGGAGCTCTGCGGCGGCAGCCGAACGACAACCGGCTGGCTCTTCAAGGCGGAGGCGGAGGCGGAGGCGGAGGCGGTGTAAAGCGTTGTGGGTGCATCGGCGGCGACAACGGGTATCACGGTGGGCGTCATTAGTGGTAGGGGGAGTAGTGGTGAGGCGACGACAGCGCACAAGCAGGGGGTGGGTGCCATCGAACCAGGACGAGACGCAACGCCTCATGCGGCTCCTGCGCGATAAGGGAAGAAGGAGGCGAAGGGAGGAAGGGGGGAAGGAGGAAGAGAGGAGAAGGAGAAGGGTGGAGGGAGGAGAGTGGAGAAGAGCAGGAAGGGGAGGAGAAAGGGGAGAAGAAGAGGCAGGAGGAGAAGGTGGAGGGAGGAAGAGAGAATGGAGGAGATGGAGAAGAGGAGGAAGGGGAGAAGGTGGGGAGAAGAAACGAAATGGAGGAGAAGATGGTGCAGGAGGAGGAGGAGAAGGGGACGTAGGGGAGAGAGAGAGAGAGAGAGAGAGAGAAAGGGAGAGAGGGAGGGGGGGAGGGACGGGGATGAGGATAGTTGGGAAGAGGGGGGATTTTTTAAAAAAATTGTTTGTTGTTTTTTTTTAAAAAAATAGGATCCTTTCTATGTCCCACAAGCATGAATGTGGGCAAGGGGTAAAAAAATTTGCGCTAAAACAGGAATGATCGATCATGATTGATAATTATGACACATGAACACAACACCACAAAGGTCGAACACTCCAATCGAGGCAAAAAAATTGATCATTGATGTGATACGCGAAGGTGAATATGCAAAATTAACCAAAAAATTAATGTAGTGAGATTTGGGCATCAGATCAAGATGTCGTAAAAGTAAAATTAGGCAAAGTGACACGGGGAATGACATGGAAATGCGTTTGGCGCATTTGTCAACAAAATGGGAGGTTCATGTGGAAAAATATAAAAAATTGAGCACAAAAATTAATTTCACAAATTCTAATAGTCGAAACAAATGGCAGAAAGAAGAAAAATCATCCAGAATGAAGAGTTAGACAAGTCTATCATGTTAAAACGTAGTTCTGACAAGAATAGAATCCATTCATATGGAAAAAATGGTTTAAAAAACCCAAAAATCCAAACAAAAATTAATTCCCAACAATTTGTAAGTCGAAACATGGGGCAACAAAAAGCAAAAATGTCAGAGGGATGGTATAAGGCTGTCAAGTTAGAACACGATTCTAGTTCAAGAAAGGCATATTCACATGGAAAAAACAAGAAAAAGGAGCATGAAAATACATGTAAAAATTAATAACACAAAATCGATGGGCTGAGATATGATGGAGAAAAAAGAAAATTTGTGCAAGGGAGCAAGCCAGAGAAGGCTCTATAATAAGAATTGAATATCGAGGAGAATGGGATAGTTCACATGGAAAAAGAGTCAAAAAGCACACATGAGAATATTGAAAAACATGGAAAATTTAATAACAGACAAACCATGCATGGGAATGACAGTCAATAAAAAGGAAAAAGGTAAAGGGAAAGGTTTAGGTTGGGGTTATCACCTCAAATTGTTGTTTTGAAGCAAAAAATGTGCATTTGCATGGAAACATGTCTATTTGGTAGAAAATTCTTTAACAATTAATAGCTCATGAACCGTGGCTCGAAACTAAGGGTCATAAAAATGTAAAATGGCTAATTCAAAGGGACAAACAAGATTGTAATATCAAATTTCAATTTCATGAACGTAGGGTACGGTTGCATCATGAAAAAACAACAAAACAAAAGAGAAAGACAAACGGACAAGGAATGACCCCATGTACGAGGTGAAAATAGGAAGTGTGGATGGGGAAGGGACCCCATCAAAGCAAAATTGGGATATGGTATACATGAATGATCTGATAGGGGCATTTCCATGAAGGTATGCAAAACAGATACGCAAGGATGTGTCTCCACACTTAAGACCTTAACAGATCAGGTTGACTAATCAATATGGACCGAAGTCTGGACCACCACTCATACCCGTACATCTCTCCACACTTAAATCATGACATATACTTGTAAACAAAAGGGGTAGGGTTAGAAGAACATATACTTGTGCACATCGTCCATTGCAAGTAGGTTAACATATAGTAACCCATCCACACACCCACACACTTCACAAAAGGCATGCAATCCTCCACAGAAAAGCTGCACATCACTGCACCATGAATGCACACACATTCAACTAAGGAAATAAGAAAACCAAATCTAATCAACACAAACTAGAAGGAAAACTACATGAAAATGAGAACAACTAAGAGGGCCAAAACAACACAAATAAGACAACTCAACTAGAAAATCAATCACATCATTAAAACTCAATATGATGAACAACTAAATTGTTGAAGGAATCATAATACCATTCACAAAGTAAAGTGCTAAGCATTGGCCCCATGAATTGATCAGTCCTCATCCTAACATCATCGTAGGCACATGTCTATAATGATGCTTCATGTCCATAGCATCTGTAGTTTGTGCAAGTGAATGCCAACCTCAAGCACTCTAAAGGAAGGTGGCCTTTGCTACATTGAATGCGCTGCATGTTTTGTTGGTATGGCCAGGACATCTTAAGGGTTTCTACCATTTTCAAAAGCTCTTGTTGCTACTTTTTGACATTAGTAATTAGATCTCAGGTGTTGCTAGTCTAAGCCCTATTGCGGCTTTAACTAAGGGTCTGACTTGGTGCCTAGGACTTACTTATCTTGATTTCCCTCTTGATGAAAATCATCAATGCGAATTGCTTTGTTAAGCACATTGTTGATGCCCGACCATTTAAGACTAAAGTTTCCTACCATGGTCTCATAAATTCTTTCATTCCCAAATACCCTTGATAAAGGCATTGGTTACAGTCTTGGCAATGGCTCTCTTAGTTAGTTGGGATACACTTGAGGAGAGTCTTTACTTTTGAGACATAGTATTGCATTCTCTCTTTCTCTTATTGCTCAATGTTCATCAACTGAACGATGAGGTTATCACCATAGCCAGTCTTTGAGAAGCATTTTATAAGAGAAAAATTAGTGCCAAATGCATGAAATCGCAAAACCCATACACTATTATTAATTATTCATCATGTTGGGAAAGACAAAAGGTTCATAGGACACAATCAATAGCCATCTAATAGCCAATGCCTCATTACATTTATAAATTTAAAGATCCTTGATTAGTATGAATAAGGCCTTGTCAGTGGCATCAAGTCTAGTGAGTTGAGTTTGCCCCTTCTCTCAAAGGCACAGTCTGAATGCTTGCCCTTGCTTAGCATCACATGTAGATTATTCACCTTGCAAACTTGGTTAAATTATTCCACAAAGCTGTAAGGGTCATCCCCAGCATAGTACTTACCCAATCTTTTGGAAATTAATGGATTTTTTCCTAATACTTATTCCCTAGGATATTTCCCATTCCTATTAAGAGGGTCTGAGATATGCACGTACCTAGTTGTAGCATATTTATGCGGTCAAATAGGCTCGTTGCACAAGATCTGATAACAAACCTAGTTTGGATCCTATAGCTTTGACATGATTGCAAGTTGTTGTTTCATATCATTGTTGATATTGAACAACTAGTTGATGGTGTTTGTCCCTTGCCTCTGCAAGTCTACATGTTTTCTCCCCATTTTTTTTGCGGTCATACTCAAGATATCGAAGTCAATAGCCTACTGAAAGCTATCGATGGTGGATTAGAAGTCATTTGAGGCTCCAACCAAAGTTTTGAATCTCCAATGTACTTAGTACAATCCCCATGGTCTCTCAATTCATTATCTGGATTACTTGGTTGATCATATCATAGATAGAGGTGTTCTATGTTTTGAGGGATCGATTGGTACTAGGGTCTTGACTCTAGTAGTGGGAATTGGAAGCTCACATTCACTTTTTAAGCACATGCATGCATTGTGGGATCAAGCCATTAGTTTCAATTGTTGGCTCAACCTTTATTGATTCTATTGTTTTGCTACCAATTCTATTTTTGACAATTGCCTTAATGGTGTCTTGGATATTTTAAAAAAGCAATGGTTTCATCGTTTGTGCACATTGTTTCTCATTCAACTCCAACAATCTTTCATTTTGGGGCCACCTTGCTTATGCCAATTCTCTAGCACGTCCCTCGTCTTGCTTCTCCTTTTAGCCTTTGATGGTCTTATAATGGCTACACATCCTCAAGTCAAGGGTTGATGAGGCAAAAGGATAAGCTCCAAGAAAGGTATAGAGTTTGAGTTGGGCAAGAAGAAAATCTTGACTTATGAGGAGTAAGCTTTGATAGTAAGGTAAAGAGGAGATATTATGGATTTTGGAGGATTGTGATGAATTTTTGGGAAATTTTAGGGTAGAGAATAAGAGATGGAACAAGGGGAAAGGCAATACTTGGGTAAAATAGAGATAGGGAATGGTGAGAGCTTGGTATAGGTAGTTGGGGTTGATTTGGGGAGTAGACAGATGGAGCAAGGGAAGTGATTCATAGAGCAAGGTGATTCAAAAGAAGGAGGATGAAGGAAGTAGCTTGATTTGTCAAGGTTTTGGCACGTCCTTCTTGTGTGTGTGTGTGTGTGTGTGTGTGTGTGTGTGTGTGTGTGTGTGTGTGTGTGTGTGTGTGTGTGTGTGTGTGTGTGTGTGTGTGCGTGCGTGCGTGCGTGCGTGCGTGCGTGCGTGCGTGCGTGTGTGTGTGTGCCTTTCTCTCTCTATCTCTCTCACTCTAGCATGTATGATTAAAACAAATTTAGTAGTCTGAGCCTTAGTTCTAAGGCTTTATACATAGCCTTATAGTTCCTCTCTCTCTCTCTCTCTCTCTCTCTCTCTCTCTCTCTCTCTCTCTCTCTCTCTCTCTCTCTCTCTCTCTCTCTCTCTCTCTCTCTCTCTCTCTCTCTCTCTCTCTCTCTCTCTCTCTCTCTCCCCTACATGTCCCTACTTTGTGCCATACTTTTGCTAGTCAAATTGATCTTCGACCCTTGGTCCCTTCCTTTCAATAATTAGTGTTGTCTACTAGAGTTTGTGAGTAGGAGGCAAAGAGATTACATCAACTTCTAAGGTTATTATACTCTCTCTTATGTACTATATTTTTCTCTCTTAGGCATCCACAACATATGTAAATACTACCTATGATTCTCTTATATATATATATATATATATATATATATAAAGCACTCATCCTCACATAAAAAACACACTTACAATATTATACGTTCACATAATCTTACTCAAGATTGATCCCATAAACACACTCATTATAATAATTTTGGTATTTTCTCTCCATATCAAGTGTGCACCCGTTTTATGTCATCCATTCATTAGACAAATTGAATATATATAAGGTCACAATGTTTGTACAGACACTCACACTTGACCTAGGTCCATTAGACATTTTGAATACATATAAGGGCACGATGCTTGTAAAGACACTTGCACTTGACCTAGGTTCTTAGTTATGAACACATAATAAATAGGATAGCCCATACACTAATGAAGTGCATGAAAGATCATAGACCTATACATGTGTGGGACAGGGCTCCTTAGGTAGTTCCAAACATATTGGTTACCCTTAGAGAGGGTGCATATGTATCATTTTCATAATCCTACATTTGGTAATACTATAGCCCCCCTTTTTCTCCTTCCATGAATCATTGCAACTAGATTGACCATGCCAAGGTATCATAGACTTCTATATGCACGAATCATGGTTTCCATTACTTCCTCAAAATGTTCTCCACCATATTCATCTTAGTAAGAACATTAACTAAAATAGAGATGAGGTAGACCACAATTTACCAAAAAATAGATACATAATTAGCAACTTAGTTCACAAAGACAACTCCTTTTATAGTAGCACAATTGCTAGTATTGTGGATTTAAACATGAGCAATGTTTCAGCTCAAATTGTTAGAATAATGATACCATGTGCAATAGTGGCTTTCAACAATAGTTATGCTACTTATTGCAAACTCAGATATTGTAATATTTCCAAACAATTAAAAATAGTTGGTTAGTTCGAAAGTTAGTTAGTCAATTAATAAGTTAGGAAGATTACTAACTAAAGACTAACTAAAGTAAAAACTAACTAATGTTAATAATTAACGATTTTTATTTAATTCAAAATATGTATTAAAAAAACTGAGAGTCATAATCCGATATTTTTTCTCAAATTGACAAGAACCGTAGCCACCCTTCACGGAAGTTACAACGTGAACGAGAGTTATGAGCCAGCCATATTAATCACTAGTATTAATGTGCATAGTATGGATGGTCCAAAAATATTAGATTTTTGAGTAAAAACTAGAATATTTTAGATATTGTTCTAAAAAGATCAGTAAATCTCTAGAACTGGATGTCATTAAAAAAAAAAAGGCAAGTGGTGTTTTAGTTAGTTTTGGAGATTTAATACAAAAAAATAGAGATTTGTGAAATCGCGCGTGCCGTGATCGCAGTTTGCAAGCAGTAGACAACACTTCGAACAGGGAGAAAAAGAAGGGGTGATTTGAAAGATTTCTAGTCAAGTGTCTTGGCATTTTACCCCCATTTTGGAGCCAATGGAACCATCGAATTTATGATTTGAGAATCAGATCATTGATTTTTCCAAGATCCCCTCCACCAAGAGCTCTTTTTCCACCCATCAAAGTTTGTCTTCTCTAATTCACTATAAATATGAGGCATGGGGAGGCACAAGAAAGCATAAGGAGACCCTGTGAGAGAGAGAGAGAGAGAGAGAGAGAGAGAGAGAGAGAGAGAGAGAGAGAGAGAGAGAGAGCCCGAGAGGCTGCAAGGGAGAGAGTTAGCCCGATTCCCCTATCCCATCTTCACCATCTTCTCTTACGCTCTTCCATCTCAAAATCCATTCCTTCATTATCTCTCGAATCTACTTGTGAACGATGGCCTCCAAGCGAAGAATGCCACATGCAGATGGCAATCCTACAACCAGCAATGAAGCTTCGGGTAAAGGCATCACTGTCAATCCAACTGCGGTACCAACCGTAAGTAATGTATTTCCATATTGATAGATGCTTGCTTTGATTCTCGCATGAGATACGCTAGGCTCCATACCTTGCCATTCTAGAATAGGTCATTGAAAAGGATAAATCGCATCTCAAATATTCAAAGATGAAGTTTGTGAAGTGTTTGTATCAAGGGAAGTTAATTGCACCTAGTTGCTATGTGACGAATCCATGCATAGCATAAGCAGCATATGGGACTCTAAAGTATAATGCATCGATGAGTCATCGATTAATCTTTACCTAGGACAATATTGGCTAAGGTTCGCAAATGCACATAGACGGTACATACATGGGAGAGATTATGTGAACTTTACATCAATGACACGCGACTCCTTGCCTTAGGAGAAAGGAAGATAAAGCCAAGATAAAATGCTACATAGTAGGGAAAGACTAAAAGATAAATGTCACTTAGAGAGGAGGCATAAATGCTCTTGCTAGATTGATTAATTTGCATTGAAATGATAGGACTTACGTCATGTATAGTATTTGAACCCTTAGCATATGCCTTAGCCAAAAGAAGGGAATGTTAAGTAAATTTTACTCTTTGGTCCCAAGGGGGAGAGCAAATGTGCAATGGAAATATTATCACGTCTATTCTTGTAATGCTTGGAAAAGAATGCCATTGTTTTATTGGTTAATCGAACAACATGCTAAATGCTTTTACAATCAGCTGATTGTTGGATTGTGGTTTGGATGATTATTCCAAGTGCTTGTGTTTGATGGTAAATGCATGGTAGGGGTTTGGAATGACAAGTTGCCATGGGAATAATGGAATGCTTTCCTGGAAGATGATATTAGGGCTGATTGCCTTGATTATGTTTGATTCTTAATTGTATTAATTAAGGAAGGATATTTTGCGTGGGTGGATCATCTCCAAGGTCATGTCATGTTTCAATCGGAGAGGGCACTGCTCGATTCACGGGCCGAAGGTTGAGTGGTGAAAAGGCCAACCACGGAAATTGTGTCTTACTCCTAGATCACTTGGGGTTAGTGGAGCTCTGGACACTTCTTGCCGAGTCTGGGATAGAGTTATAGACTATTGTGAGCCCAACGTCTAAGACATTGGAAGATCCTATTCTAGATAAATGATGGAAATTATGGTGCCATGTGATTTGGGCCATGTATTTCTATTGGACAGAAGGGATACATAATTTCTCCTATATGGGCAGGAGACAAAGATTAACTTGAAGATAAGTTAAGGAACTTGTTTGTCAAAAGGACTGCTTGCTCTGTTTTTGTGTCTGTGCTGTAAATTACGCAAATGAACCATGTTCCCTAAAGGCTTAATTAAGGAATTTGGTTTTGAATTTCACACATAGATGTGATGGGACCTAATTGGATAACTAAAGAATGCCTATTGAGGGAAGTGGGTGGACGAAACCCCCGAGGGTCTGTCGTCCTATAAGACAGGGTGGTCCCAAAGAACTAGGAGGCTTCTCACAAGGTTTTATCGCCATTCGACTTTAGGTATTGTTAAGTTAGAACCTGATTCATGCCATTTGAGGGGACGGGAATGGGACTATGCCCTACGGGTAGAGAGGTTGAGTAGCGCATCCCTCTCGTTTCCCATTCTCTTTGAACCAAGTGAGGAATGGATCTGCTTCGGCTTGGGTATCTCTACATAAAGTAGGATCTCCAGGTCCCGACGTTAGAATGCTAACAAGAAACCTTGTCCACTAGGAACTAGATTTGAGGTCGATCCTAGTGGGTTCTAGCCCCAGACGTTCAATTGCGAAGCGAACTCGGGAAACCCTAGGCGACAAACCTTGTGACATTCCATGAGAGTGACGTGCAGCATCGCTTAGACTCATCTCTTGATGGACCACTAAAAACGTGCCTGGACAGTCGATAGGCAGGCACGTTACAGATCTCAATGTCTCCCAAGGAATATGAACAACACTGATAATGCAAGGGTGAAGATATCAATAAAGGATTTGGGAGCTCTTATGATAGTAACATAGCAGATGCTTAGAGAAGTCATGATCTTCAGCACTACTAGATTAGCATAATAAATAGTAGATGATTAAGAAGGATAGATAAGCAATTGTGCTTGAAATGATGGAGTTCCCAAGCTAATGTAGCACCATTAAAATCGAATTTGGAGCAGCATTCAAGTGTAGATTTGGATTAGTATTTTAGCCAAGAAAAACAATCATGACCATCAACAAAAGATAGCGTCATTCTAGGAGCAATTGCACTTGATTTCTAGCATATTTTTAGTAGCCTTATAGCATGTTTTAGTAGCAATTGATGGCACATTTTGACTAATTAGGATGACAACACACATGACATTAATTCCCATGATATAGCAAAGTGATCTCACAGTTAAGAAAAATGAGAATAGGTAGCCCATCTCACTGTTAAGGTATGGAGTAGCTCATGACAAATCTTAGTACTTAGCTCATGGTGTTAGGAATATCAATAGTGTAGGTAGAAGCTAAGATGTCACTTTATTCCTATAGCAAGCATGATCTTTTACCGTTGTATATAGCTTGAATAAAATAATTTATGTCCTAACAGTATTATACTAGGAGCCATAAGAGAAAACATGCCCAACTGATAATGTAAATAGCTTTGAAAGCTCCATGTCTCTGATAGCTCACATCTGACAAATAATGACAATGACAAAAAATCAATGAATCGGCCCAATAGTGTCGTGAATTTTAGCAAGAGCTTCACAATGGTTTGGCAATATAATAGTGACTCTATAGAACCATGCCATACTAGATGAATAATCAAGTAGATACCCTCAAATCTAAGCATACTTCAACTTAAAATATAAGCTATACTTAGTAGCTTGAATGACAAAACCATGGTGTCACAAATAGAAGTGCAATGATTCATATCTATCATTACTCTAGATATCATGTTGAGATATTTGAAAGAGAGATGAGAGGGAAAGGAAGTACTTAATTACAAATAAACCAAAATCAAAGTACAATGAGAAGAAAAAGATGTTCATTCATGTAGAAAGGATGCCTTATTATAGCCTTACAACCAAGTGGTTTAGGGTAGTGGATTGGGATAGTGGTTTTGGCATGTACCTTTCCACTAGTAGTTTCTAAGCGGATAAGGTTGGTGGCTAAAGGTGGATTCACACAGTGCAGTGGGTGTAGGGAGACTCTCCCTTTATTGATGGATACAAACCATAGGATAAACCAATTAATCTAGGTAATCTTATGCAATCTCCCAAGTACATATCATGTATTTGTGATTCAAACAAAATATTTTAAAGCAAAAACTCTTTAGATAGTCCTATCAGAATCATGATAACAAAACATGAGCAATCTTCAAGCCTTTCTTTAAGACTTGAATCAACAAATGCAAAGACCAGCATGTTGCTTCCATACACAACTTGTGCAACTGAGATAGACGTGCAAATATGCCCTTCTTGAGATTCCCTCAAGGTGATCCTAGGAGAGAAACCCTAAATCTAACAAGCTAAGATAAAATAAAGAATAAATTAAGAGATTTTCTCATTATCTTCAATAACAAATAAGTATGCCAAGGGATTCCACCTATAATGAATCATCTATATAATGTGCATTCAAAGAAATACCCTTTCTTTAGATGCTATAAGGCCTTAAAATGACCCCTTTTACTTTCACTAAGCTTATATATTTTTTTTTCAAATTGTAATTTAAAAACCCCTTTTGTAAATATAATCTTGTAAATGTTACTAAATATAATACCCTTTCTTTTGAACTCACATGGTATCTTACATGTTCTATAAGGTGGATCCCTGAGTAAGTATGATGCTCTACTTCATGGAAAGTCATAGCTCAAACAAACAAGGAAAGATGGACTTTGTATAGGGAAGTTAAGTAACAAAGTCTACCTATTTTTGTTCTCTCTCCCTCTTATGTACAAGATCATGTTGAGGGATTAAAATGCCTATGGAGGAATTATGCCAGATCTTTGATTGCAAGCTAGTCAATTGTATTATAGCATTTCGGATAGATTGGACGTAAAGAGTCAACCTAGTCAAATATTCCAAGATGGAGGACTAAAGTTGTTCATAGTGAAATATAAAACCTTAAGTGATTCCTTTTAAGTTTGTTATTTATCTTTAGTTCATGTTTCTATACTTGAGCCTAAGTAATATTCAATTGAGAATCTAAGGTTTTCTTGAAACTAACAATTGTTGTAAAGAATTGCAATCCACATAAGAAATCCTAAGTAAGTTTCTCTTACCTAGTTTATGTTGTTATATTGATGCAAATGAAGGTTCTGAGAATGTCCTATTCATATAGCTTGTAATCTTCTCTTTTGCTCATGTACTTTGTGTTTCTCTTTATGAATATCGCCTTGCAAAATATAATCATAACAAACAAAAGAGTTGCTTAAAGGCTTCAAATATTTTAGTATTTTCATTAATACAATTGCATTGTAAATTAGTGAGAATGTAGCAATACAATATAACACACATCCATGCTATTTAAATTGCATGGTGAAGAGCTAGCATAAGTCTCTTTATTTTTTATATAATTGTAGGGAAGGCATCATTCCCCATATGCATTTAAATAAGTATATGTGCTACTCTACATTGTTATGTTCTATAAAACATTTTAACAACAAGCTATTATTTTGAGTTTTCAAAAGATGAACTAACCTGATGTAAAGTTCGAATAGTAATGAACTAGAAACTATGTTTATTATATTGAATAAGCTTGTAAACATGACATTAAGCCAATCCTCTTTAGTTAACATTATAGATCATGAATTTTGTAATTCACTTAATTGATTCATTTATCTTTACTAATGCATTCAATAGGACATGAAAGTGACAAAATTTAGGCATTCATGTTACTTGAAATTCAATAATTTTTAGTTTGTAGGTAGGTGGGCAAATGTTTGGATGATCAATGGTGAAGAGTTTAGAAATTTGGGTGAATGTTATGAGAAAACCATTTTTGAGCTTTTCTTGGGCAAATTTTAGGTCAAAATGTGTAAATTTTTGTATATATAGGCTATTTTTTGAGTTTTCGAGCCTTAAAATTTAGTGTGATGATCAAGAAAACCTTCGAAAAATAGCCTTTGGTGGGCTAAGATTCATCCCTAATTTTTACCATGTTCAACATTTTAACATCGTTGATGTATTCTTTGGAGTAGCCAAGCATTAAAATGTACAATTTTTGGGCTAAGATAAGGTTATCACATCAATTAATCTTGAATTATTTATGTTATGATGTCAAATTGTTCGGATCTTTTTTCAGTTTGTTGCAAAGAGGTTTTGGGATAAGAGTTGTAGGAATGATTAATTTCAAAATTCTATAGTATCTTTTGGAAATTCGTTTCATTTTCCTACTTCGTTGAAACGAATGAGAAGGAATGCTTCATCACAATAGAATGGCATGTAAGGAATACAAATTTCCACGATTGTCTAAGTTCTTCTATCGTATTGAGCTGAGTGAGTTATGGGATCATTTAATCTTTTTTTGGTAATGCGTGTGCTATTCTCGTATTAGTAAAGTATGTACATCACCATATTGTGATCAAACAAAGATTAAGTGTCGTGTTATGCCAACTTCTCAAAAAGTTTAACTGTACAAGTCATAGACTTGCCCTTGTTGTTTGCAACTTTGCCGGAAGCTTTTCTAAGTACAATAGTAGCTTCAACAACAAAGATGCTTGAAGCTTTAATACCTAATAGCTGTCCTTAGTACAATAGTAGCTTCAACAAAGATGCTTGAATTTTTATGACCTAATAATATATGGGATCTTTTAATCTTGCCTTGTACTAAGGACAGCTTTAATACCTAATAGCTGTCCTTAGTACAATAGTAGCTTCAACAAAGATGCTTGAAGCTTTATGACCTAATAATATATGGGATCTTTTAATCTTGCCTTGGAGTGTATCATAAGCACGTATCATACTTCTATACAATAAGGGATGCTTAGGCTATATAGGTTCCTTTATGTGCAATTTTTCAATACTCCGAGGATGGTCCGTTCTTGCGAGAGCCATTCGAAATTGTCCAACCATTTGTTGCAGGGCGATGTCACAATGCGATCCGTCTAGTCAGAGGAGGAGCTGGGATCAGTGATCTCTTTCTCGGATAAACCAGCTGTACTCTAGGCAACTAAATGATCCAATAGGCACTTCTTGCCGACAAGAAAGGATGCAGGCCACCCTGCCAGCTTGTATTTGCCATTTGCAGGAATGCACAGCAGTGAAGAATGCTGAGGATGCGAAGTGCTTGCATGCCTACATGTGCGAGCATGGCCGTGGATTTGCGCTCAGCTCTTGGCAGTTATCTTGTTCCCATGGCTTGTTGAATCCCCGATGCGCAGAAACCGCACTGAGCACTCTTGGACCCCCATCATGAGGGGAGCGGGTACACCAATCATCGCACCATGCATTTGCCCTCTATTCCAATTTAATGCAATTTGAAATTTTTGCACAGCCTCCTTCTGAATCTAATTACTATGCTTTTCTGCTCTATGCTTGTGCCCGAATGAATCATGCCGAGCCATACGTGCTAACATAATTGGAAAGAGGGCTGTAGATCAGCAACACACCAATGGACATGTACACCAAGTGTAGGTCACTTAAAGAAGCAAATTATGTCTTGTATGGAATGTACTAGATAGGAAAGCAGTCTCATGGAAGGCTCTGATGGCAGGATGTATGGAACGTGATCTTTGCACTAAAGGGAGTAAAAACAGATGCAGAAGGGCAGCATATCATCCACTTCAGTCGGAACATGCCCTTAAACACACTGAAGTGAGGAAGTGTTTCAAAGAGATGCAGGAAGATTGCATATCACCCACTTCAGTCACATTCCTTTGCTGCTTGAAAGCATGCGGTACCGCAAGGGATCTTGAAACAGGTACAAGCGTTTTTGACAGACAGCCAGTTCAAGATACTGTCTCCTGGAATGTGTTGATTGGAGGCTATACTCATCAACACGACCTTGATGATGAAAGATTGGTTTGTTACAGAGAGATACTTGAAAGGTGTATTAGCATGCGGTACCTTACGAGATCTCATAATGGGCCAAGGAGCAGCTGGAAAAAGTGCCTGCAGATGCTGTCATAATAGTTTGCAACTTGAAAGCTTGTGCCATTGCAGGAGCTTTGGAAACATGCTGAAGAAATAAAGAGAGGACTGGATAAGAGCTTTATGTGGGCACCTCTCTAGTGTCCATATATACCAGTAATGGCCTGCTTGAACAAGCATATTGACGAGTATTTGACAGGCTGCTTGTCAAACTGCAGCCTCATGAAATGAACTTGTTGGAAGATTTTCTGAACAAGGATTTGATGTTGAAATGGAAAGCTTTTTGCTCGAAATGCAGCTCAACAAAGTCTGCCCAAGCCTGTCTCCTTTGTTTGCAGCATGAAAGCTTGTAGGACCATAGAAAGTCGTCAAGGTCTACATGTGAGATAACCAAAAGGGGATGGGAAGGAGATCTTTACCTGGGCAGAACCCTAACAAACCCAACACAAGATATGGCTTTCTTATAGAAGCACAAGAAATGCATGAAAGCATGCCATTCCGAGATGCGGTTGCATGGGATGCATTGATTGTAGGATATCATTGGCGTCTGGAATGCACTATATACTATCTTGTATTTGGCATATACATGTAGCCTTAGAAGGCTTGAAGTTATCTTCACGTTAGCCTAAGTGTGAAGGGTCTCCCTCTTCCACGAATGGAAGGTTCGAGGTTGCAAGGATAGGCATCTAGTCCTATTCGTCTTAATTTGGAAAAGGGATGTACTTGTTGGAGTGCTTTTAGTATAGGAGGGAAATTTATGTGTCCTCCTCTAACCACATTAGATATGGCATCTCGATCCACAAGAGTTATCTTTCATATTTCCATTTCAATACACGAGTGAAATTTATGTGTCCTCTCACCACATTAGATATGGCATCTAGATCCACGAGAGTTGTCATTCATATTTCCATTTTGATCCTAGTTGTGTTTATGATGGTTTCCTTTCTGTGTTGGGTATAGTAGTGGTGCTCTTTTCACTACAAGCAACTGTGATACCTAGGAGCATTGTGAGTCCATTGCTTTTCAAGGTGACTTTCATTTTCAACACACTTCTTGCTCTTCTTTGAGCGCTACTTTCTTGTCATTTATCCTTTGGTAGTTGAAGGGCTACGAATGTTGAGTCCCCCTTTCTTACTCTAAGCTCTTTTGATAGTATTGCACATCATTGATTCACTCTATTGTCCTTGAAGTTTCTTACTTTTGTGGGCATTTCATTGACATACTCCAATTGTTAGAAATTTCAATACCCAATCATTTCATGGGTTTAGATTGCCCTTTGCTAAACCCTAATATCATTACCAATAGCAGTCCATGAGGACTATATTACTCTCTTCATCATCCAATGATATGCATTCTAGAAGTCCTACTTCCCCTAGGAGTTGGAACTTTGATATGTTGCACAAGTGCATCCACGTGTGTTCTTTGGCTCTTGGTTAGCTCTATTGATCAATATCATTCTCCTACACTATTTGGTCTTTTGGATGTCCTAGGGCTTCAATTTGTTCTTGCATATAGTTTCATGCTTCTTGAGAGCTTGTTTTGTTGAGTATTTAGGCATTTTCCTTCCACCTTTTCTGTGTTTCTTGATTTCTTTTGCATGTTTGGGTCTAGTTCTTTCTCCATTTCATGGTTCCTTAGGTTTTTTAAAAGGGTATTGTTCTAATGAGTTTAGTTCTTTGTTTGTGTACCCTTGAGTTTTCAGTGTTTAAGATTTTCAGATAGGGTTTACAATTCCAATTTGTAGTTTTAAGTTTAAGTTCTCACTTAGCCCTTGTTGATTTCCAAGATTCTATTCCCTGTGGTTGATTTACACTTAGACCTTAATCAAATCCAACCACAATTTAAACTATTATGCATAGTCAATCCTTTGACTTTCTTATGCTTTAATGTAAGCTTGTGAATGAGGATGCATATGTTCTCATGCTCAACCAACTAATTTATTTGAGCTATGGGTCTCTAAGTAGTTCAAGAGTTGTCTCTAGTAAGTTGAATCAAAAATCACATGTTATCAATCAACAACCATGTGTTCCCATCTAGTAATCAAATGCCGCAATCATATGCAAGCTCCTAACAATCATATGCTAGCATGAGTAATCATGTGCTCAAGAGTCACAAATCATGTGGCATCAAGAAAAAATCATCTACCACCAATTGAAAATCATACTCATGTCACTAACAATCATGCGTTGATGATTTGGAAATTGGGAGTAGTCTAAGCACTTCAAAGCTTATCAATTGTTCAAACACTCAATCAAGAGGAAAATAAGAACTTGCTTGATGATGTGTGTTCTCTTCCAAATGATGGATGACAACTCAACTACCATGTCTCCTTCCCTTATGTATGATGGATAGCTCTGCTTAGGTTGCTGCAATGCAAAAGTACCTCTCTCCTCTCTCTCTCTCTCTCTCTCTCTCTCTCTCTCTCTCTCTCTCTCTCTCTCTCTCTCTCTCTCTCTCTCTCTCTCTCTCTCTCTCTCTCTCTCTCCACACTAATCAAGTTAAGCCCACACATGTATGTCCTCCCCCTCTTGTATCTCCATATTACTATTGTTGAAGTCTCATCTATGGCTACACTAGTGTGTAGGTGGTAGAAATGCTCACACAAACCATGAGAAGATGACATCATGATGGTGCTAATGATGATGAGATGGGTGTTGATGGTAGCAATGAGAAGGGGATAGAAATGCAAGAACAATGAGGTTTAATCGAGGTGAAAGGTGGTTCTATGATGATAAGGGTGACGAGGGTGATGAGAATGTCCATGCCATAGGCTTGATGAAGGATGTCTTGGTGAGTGAAGCACGATTAAGATGAGAGCATGATAGTGAAAAGATAGGGGTGGATAGGCAATGGTGATGAGATAAGGAAAGATAGGGCGTGGTGATGATGAGCTTGATGGTGAGATGGATATGGCGATGGATAATGCCAAGGGTAGGGTAATGGACAAAATGCAAGCAATGGGACTGAGGGGTAATGGCGAGGCCTAAGGGTGAGGGTTTGTGGAGTCAATGAAGAAGAAGATGATTGTGAGGGCAATGGCTAGTGTCTAGGAGTCATGATGACGGAGATAAGGACTAAGATGCAATGAACATTACAAGGTGGAGGGGTGATAATGAGGAAGGCGATGAGGGTGTCTAGGGTTTGTTGATGTGCTTGGAGGGCAATAATGATGCATAGATGTTGAGAATGATGCTAGTCATGATCTAGACACTGTGTAGAAAGCATTAGGAAATTGATGGATAATGCTAGAGGAGCTAGCATTTCAAAAAAATTTGCCATAGATCACATCCAAATGAAAATATTGAAAAATAATTCTACAAAAGAAGTTGGTGCTAGAATGGAGCAAGCTTGCTTCACAAACTTGAAGTGAACCAAACTTCAAAGGAGCAAGCCAAAATAACAATAGTATATAATAAATAAGTATAAAGTAGGTGACAAACACTGTAGCTTCATAGAGTAATTTGAGGAAGTTTGTGAGGTTAATAACCTCACATAGAAGACAAGCAAGCTCAAGCCTTTGGCCTAGAACTTGTTCACTACCTTGGATTCAATAGACTAATTTTTTTGTTTATCCATAAGTTTGGATACGAATTTCCCTCACAAGGATGGGTTGGGGGGTTAGGTCGCATGCAATAGATTAAGATCTCTAGATTGGTTGTGAGAATTTATTCTAAAACCACTCCTTATAAGTGCATGTGCCACTCCTACTCAAAATTTTCTTTAGATCAATTTAAAGTCCAAAAGTTGCTTGTGTTTTCACACCATTTTTTTATGGTGTTATGGACCTTGTATTTCTCCACACAACACTTTGGGCTCACATTTGGCACTATATCCCTAGCGTTTAAGTCATATGCCATAGGGTACTTAGTGTTTTTGCTCATCCTTTTACTAAAATGACCATAGTGATGTTGCCCTTGTTAATACTATGCTAACAAATGGTTCACTACATTACTACAATAAAATTTTCATAGTGATGCTTTATTTGTGGGGAATAGAAAGGTCAAGACTCTTCATTTGTATTCTATAGCCAAAAGCTCTAATGGCCTCCCATATTTCAAATGCAAGCTCCAATAGATCCTCTTGGTTTTAACTATTTGATCCTTCACCACAAGCATGAGAGCACATGAGCATACAAACTCACTCACACTCAAGCTCACATTGTGAAAGAGGGAAAAAAGAGAAGTAGACAAAGAAAAGAGATGGAGAAGTAAGAAGAAGGTTAGAGAAAATCTTGCGCAAGTTTGCAAACACAACTAAACTATCATTGTATGATTTTTAGCTTTGTTTACAAGGTTGGTAGGGTTTCTAGCCTTCTAGTTGGTCATTTGGTCCATTTCTTATGAGTATAATGCTCAACTTTAGCCTTAATGTTTGTAGCATTTTCCCATGAGACTTTACAACTTGCATGACAAATGTTTCTACACTCAAATTTACAAAAAATATTCTCCATAGTTTGCAAGGTACAATAACATGAAAAGTAATAGTCAACATTGATTGGGAGAATTTTTGCTTCATGCTTTTTCTTCCTAACTTGGGTTTAAAAGTACAAGTTCTCTTTTACCTTTTTGCACACTTCCTTGATGAAACCTCTCTTCTCTTTGAAATTTTCACCTTGATTAGTAATGAATGATTCTTGTTGTTTTCAAGAAACTCAAGCCAAGTTGGATTCTTTGTTTTCAACATCCAACTTCCTTTATTGCCTAATATATATAGTTGTCAAGGGCACTCAAACTAAAGACAAGTCTACCACTACCACTATATAGTGGCCACCATCCAATTGCCAATGCATACATTTTGCTTGCAAAGACAGAGAATGTAATGAGTTATGCCACATGTGGATGTGCAAATGCACACATGTGCACATGTGCACGTGCAAGCGCATGCACACACACAAAGTTGGGCAACTAGGCTATTAATATAAGAGCTTTTAGGGAAGTTGAAAATGGAAATAACTTTGATGAGGGAAAATATTCTTGGCTACACACACATAAACTTTAGACATTTTATTGGAGTTGTAGGCATGACAAGACACCTAGTCAACTATGTATAGGGTGGCTCCCTTGATAGAGTTGATGATGTTAACATTAATACATGCATAGTACATGCATATACGATAGAGCTTTCCACCATAATAAAAAGGCTAAGAGTTGGGTTGCACCTAGGGGTAGGGGGGGAAGGAAACTCCATTATAAACCACTACTAGACGTGTTGGGACCAAGGAGATAAGGGGGGAGTGGGGTCTCACTAAACATACAAAGCCCCCATAAACACTCTCCAAATAGAACATATTATTGTGGGGCTAACAATGCTAAGCCATTTCATTTTTTAACTTAATATACTTAGAGTGATGAACTAATCTCGTACAAAGTATGTAACAAAAATTGGACAACTACCATCTTGCATTTTAAGCTACCCTTTAGGTGTCGCCTCTCTACCAACAAGAAGCTTGACAAGCCACACCTTCAACATTGGTAGAACTCACACACACACACACACACTCTCTCTCTCTCTCTCTCTCTCTCTCTCTCTCTCTCTCTCTCTCTCTCTCTCTCTCTCTCTCTTTACTGTGACCTTGGATAAGGGGTTGACATGAATTGTCTTGATGCTAGATAAGGGGTTGTCATGATGTTAGATAAGAGGCTCTCTAGAACTATGTGTGATGTTAATTGTAATGCCATTGCTTATCATAATCCCCTAACATTGCTCTTATCTTGGGACAATGGCTTGCCGATATTGTTGTTTTGAACTGCCTATGATCTATAAATGTAAGCAACACAATCATTAATGTTTTATGGAATAATTGAAAAAAAGTAGCAAACAAGTGCAAAATGTGCAAGAGTCTACCAAATAGTTTGGGCTACATCCTGAAGCAACGCAAGAAATAAAGCTTTGTGAGAAGATAACTACTATGTCTTACCTATCATTACATTTGTAAGTGAACAAAAATAAAAGAAATCATGAATGCTTTCACAAACAAGTAATTCTAATTACATTGAAAACAATACACTTGTGAATTATGACATCAATGCACTCATGAAAGCCATAATGGCAATACATTCAATACATTGAACTATTCGACAATAATGTATTGAGAACTAAATTGTTTGATGGCAGTATAGTTACTACTCTACCACTAATATAGTGAATGCTCTAATAATAATGTAGTGAATGTTGTATTGTTGTCAGACGTTAGATATGCTCAATGCCCCACCCTCATAGAGTGCCACCAATGATCAATGGTGCTCTAAGTTGTAAGGCCCCCATTATGAGGAGAAGCCATGTGTGAGCATAGACATTGGGTGGGTCTTGGCTTGTATGTTAGATACGGTCTATGTGATTGGATGGCAAAAAGGTGACCTTTGTGGATCTAGCCTTTGGGTTAGATAGAGTAGTTATGCTAATAGAAACTCAAGGCACAATGCATCGAGTTGCAGGTGTGGAAGTTATTAGGGGTTCTTATTTTGGGGTTCGGGGGCTGTGGAAGCGGCCCTGGCTAGGGGGTCTCATGGGGGGACCAATGGCCCCCCTGATGGAGGTCTGGGTGTAGTGCCCCCGACCTGTCGACGATAAAGGAAATATCGCCTAAAATATTCCCTGGCCGAGAAGGTTCATAATATGGTTGGACATGCCTACCAAACTATCTTCCCCTGCTATAAAAGGAAGACCCCTCTAAAGCCATCGTCAATCTATCTTTGACCCAATTAGAGCTCTTCCAACTATACTTAAGCTCTTTGCCTATCATTTAGATAACCATCTAAGCTTCATAGTGGAAGCACACTGGTGGATAGAGCCATCTTTGTATCAGTTCATTTCAAATTAAAGTGGTCTCTATTCTTCTCATATTTTATGTGTGTTCTCTACTCGTTGCTCAGATTCTATCCATTGAGCCATGTAATTATTACATGGTATTAGAGCCTAGGGGACTTTGAGGAGTGAAGAGTATGTGAGAGGCAAGGGCTTCAACAAAGAAGAGGAAAATATCATCTACGACATCAAGTAGCAGTGTTGGTGCATTAGGTGGTGCAGTTGTTGTACCAGCAATTCAAACACTGAGAATTCGTCCACCAACCTTCAAAGATGGCAAGTTAAATGGTACAAGCTACACTTTGTGAAAGTTTAAAAGCACAACTATCCTTGATTCTTATGACCTTCTGGAGATAATACTAGGGACTAACCTACAAACACAACCCACCCCCGACCCATCAAATTCGGTTCTTATGATTCCTCCAAATGCAAATCTTCTATGAGCTTGGAAATGAAGGAAGGCAGATGCATTGTGTGCCTTAGTTACAAGTTACTCTAATAGTGTCTTGACCTTGACTTAACATATAACCAAGGCATCAGAGCTTTGAACATAGTGAGAAGTCAATACGAAACACAAAATCGAACAAAGATTTAGAACTTGGAGAATCAACTAGCAATAGAGAAGTTTGCTAGAGGAGAGATAGCTAAAACATTCATCACTCGAATCAAGAATTTACATGACCGGATGGTTGGTGTTGGGATACAAAAGACTATTGAGGAGCTAGTTTGGAGGTATCTTTAGATTTGTCCACCAAATTTTGATGGATTGGTAACTTTCCTAAACACTTAGATGAGACCCCAAGCTTTGACGTTTGAGGAATTTTGTGTACTACTGATGGATGAGGAGTTGAGGCTTAAATCTTGAGAATGTAGCAGCAGTGGAGATGTTGCATTCTTCACCAATGTGAAAGGCAAAGCTAGTTCCTCTACCAATGATGACAAAAAGGAGAAGAGTGGTAAGAAAAAGTTTCAAGGAGAGTACTTCTACTGTAAGAAGAAAGGACATGCAATTATAGATTGTCATGTCAAGAAGGTAGATGAAAAGAATGGCACCATGAAGACTAAAGAAAAGGAGACAACCAATACAATTGAAGCGAAGTTGGAGTTATTCATGGCGACTATTGCAAAAGTGTGTTTCTCGATGAAAGAAATATCTAACACTGACTCATGAGTATTGGATAGTGGCGCCTCCTATCACATGACCAATGAGAAAGGTTTATATAGTTCTATGAAGCCTCTACAAGAATCCATCACTGTGACAGTTGGGAATGATGCAAAATGCCTTACTAAGGACACAGGTACTATTTTCTTTGTTATTGCAAATGGTAAACTCAAAAATCTTTCAAATATATTGTATATTCTAGAGATTAAGAGAAATCTACTATCAGTTGCTTTTATAAAACTAATATTGGCCATGAGGTGAGGCTCACTAAGACAGGTGCAATAATTATCAACAATGTTGGCAAAGTTGTTAGCAAAGGAGAAAGGAAGAACAACCTATATGAGCTAAGTCCTCTTATAGCCACCACTGTTGGTGTGGGCACAAGTAAACTTTGGCATGAAAGATTTGTTCATATTGGTTTTGCAATGTTAAAGGATATACATAAGCAAGGTATGGTTGCTCACATACTTGCAGTTAACTAAAATGAAGGAACCATGTGAAGCTTGTATAATGGGCAAGCAACAGAGAAAGGCATTTCCACAAGAAAGCAAGAATAGAGCGAAGGCTCCTCTAGAGTTGGTGCATGCTAACTTGTGTGGTAAAATACCTACAAAAGCCTTGGAATGATCTTCTTATTTTATGTTGATCATTAGTGACTATAGAAGGAAGATGTGGGTGTACTTCCTTCGTGATAAGACTCAAGATTTTGGTAAGTTTAAATAATGGCTAAAACTTGTTGAGAATTAAACAAGACAAAGTGTGAAGAAGTTTAGAATAGATGGTAGTGATGAGTTCAACTCAAAGGAGTTTGAAGACTTTTGCAAGAGCAAAAGTCTTAAGCATCAATTGATGATGTCTCATACACCTCAACAAAATGGCATTGTTGAACACTGAAATCTCACCATTGTGGAAATGGCAAGGTGCATGCTTAAGAACAAGGGACTGCCTAACCAGTTTTGGGTAGAAGCTATTAATATTGTATATATTCTCAATTGAAGTTACACAAAGGATCTTAAGGGAAAAACTCCTCCTCATGAGGCTTATTCTAGTAAGAAACCATCTGTCTCACATTTTAAAACTTTTGGATGTGAATGTTATGCACATGTTCCAAAGGATAAAAGAAATAAGTTAAATCCAAAAGGCACAAAATGTATCTTCTTGGGTTTTAGTGATGAGAAAAAGGCTTACAAATTGTATGACCAAGAGACAAAGAAGATCATAGCAATCTGTGATGTGGTATTCAAGGAGCAGCCACATACAGTGGAGGAGGAGAATATAAGTTCTTCCACTTTATTATCTAATGAATTAGTCTACTATGAACCTATCCCAAGAGCTATCCCTACACTCAAGAAGGAGGAAGTATCATCTTCGAATGATGAGAGAAATGTTCACCAACCTACAATCACTCAACCAAAAAATCCATTATCACGATAGGTGAATCAGCTTTATGATCACAATAATTTTATGTCTACTATAGTTGAGCAAAAGGAAAATGGACCGAGAAGGTCTCTAAGCATAGAGGAGCAAAGAAAGGCTTCTGCACACACAGTCAATATGGCCTTGATGGTTGTTGAGATTATGAGAGAAGTAAAGAAGCTAGTAGACTTGGAAGAAGCACTTGCTACTTGCCGATCTAGCATGGAGAGAAGCTATGCAAGGTGAGTATGATAACATAATGAAGAATGACACTAGAGAGCTAGTAGATCAGCTAGAAAAGAGAAAGATTATTGACACCAAGTGGATCTAGAAGGTAAAGTATAAGGGTGATGGCAACTTAGAAAAGTACAAAGTCAAACTAGTTACACATGATTTTCCTAGGTTAAAGGATTTGATGTTCAAGAATCATTTGCTTCCACTTCTAGAATGGCCACTATTCGCACAGTACTTGTAGTGGCCACTCAAAAGAAGTAGTCAGTCTACCAAATGGATGTTGAATCAACATTCTTGAATGGTAACCTCAAGGAGGAGGTATATGTCGCCCAACCACCAAGGTTTAAGGTCTCCCATTCTAAAAACAAAGTTTATAAGTTGAAGAATGCATTTTATGGGTTGAAACAAGCCTCTAGAGCATGATGCCAACAAAGAAATAATTTTTTCTTAGGCTTGAATTTCAAAAGATGTATCTTAGATGCTAACTTCTATGTTTACAGGGATGGTGAAAAGTCTATAGCAATTGTTCTATATATGGACGACCTTCTTATTACAAGTGACTATGAATATTTGATCCATTAAACTCAAAAGGCTTTTTGAGCTTTGAGTTTGAAATTATATATTTAGGCTTGTTGCACTATTGTTTGGGGATTGAAGTCTAGCAAAATCTTCAACTCTAAAAAAGAAGTATGCATGGGAGATCTTAAAAGCACTTGGCATGATCAAGTGTAAGGAGAGAGCTATACCTATGGAGGTCAATGTGAAGTCATCCATTGAGGATACATAAGCACTAGCAGACATTGGAAGGTACATGAGGTTGGTTGGAAGCCTCATCTACTTATGTAACACCTAGCTAGATATCAATTTTGCTATTGGGATTTTGAGTAGATTCTCAAACAAAACCCAAGAATGTCATTGGAAATCTGGGATGCACGTGCTTAGATATTTGAAGGGAACTCTTGACTATAGTATCACATATAGTTCCAAAAGCACTTTTACGGGGAACTGTGACTCAGATTGGGTAGAGGACAGTGATTCCAAGAAATGTGTTTCTAGATATTGTTCCTCTTTAGGTTCAGGAATCTTCTTTTGGATTAGTAAGAAGCAACCAATTGGGGCATTGTCTTCTACCGAAGCAGAGTACAAGGTAGCTTGCTTTGCTACATGTGAAGCAGTATGGTTAAGGAGGATCCTATGGCATATGGGAGCACATGATAAAGATCGAATAGTGCTAAGATGTGATAGTCAAATTTTGCATCGAGTGCATGTGAGAAGCGATATTTTTGAGTAAGCATTTGGGCGAGCTTGTATGGGAAACCTTCATTTCTTGTTCCCCATAGTCCACTTATTTCTCCTCTTCTCTTATGCATATATCAAGCACCTCTAATGTCCCCCACTGCCACCATCATCTCCACCACCACCTCTACTGCCGCCTCCATTGTTACTCTCACTATCATCTCCAACGCTTCCACCACCACCCTCCCCTCCCATGTTAATTACCTCAAGTGTATATATATATATATATCCCCCATCTTCCACCAATTATTCTCTCTCTATTTTCTCTCCTCCCCATCTCTCTTTCTCTCTCTCAAATAGCAACTCCTCTCTTTCTCCCTTGCTTACACACACATACACACACTCTCTCTAAATTAGCAACTTCTCTCTCTCTCCCCCTCTTAATTTTGAAAGGTTCATCCATCCATTTTTCACAACCCTCTTATTTTTGCAAGGATTAATGGTTTGTATGAGGTCCATTGTCTTCGAGACTTTTAGTTGTTAATATCAGGATGAAAAGAATATCACATTGTTACTCCCACATGATTGTATACATTCCCGTACCTCTTGCTTTCATTTGTATGATTTGATATTATATCATAATGCATCACTTCCATTGTGCACCCATAAGAGAAACTACATTGCACATGTTTTCGCTACTTTTAATTGAGCATTATTGTGTGGACTTACTACAAGAGAATAGGCTATCAAACAGCTTGTTAAAATCACTGCAATAACATGCGATATCCAGTATTTTTCACATTGTTCCAATAGTTAATATCATGATAACAATATTGCCTCATTGTTACTCAATCCACTATGCACATATACATTCACATGTATGCATGTTTCTACACTCCACCCTTCCCTAGATATTTTGTATGTGATTTATTTACCTATCTTGTAGTACTATAATTGAGCAAATGCCTATACACAATCTTCTTCACTTTCACATTCCTCTCTCTTTTTCCTCTTCCCTCTCATCCTCATTTCATTGCACTTGTAAATAAACACCATCAAATAATTGCAAAAGTACATATTCATCATGCCATCAAATATCAATGGAGTTCCATTGCTAGAGGGTGGAATTAGTGATCTCTAACAAAGTCTAGGACTGAACCATGGAAGCACGCTAGCTCAATCAAGTAGGGAAGCATGTGCTCCAAGACGTGTCCATGGGGTTTCCCTCAAATGGGGGTGGGCATACAAAGGCATTGGGTGGGTTCATCTGCATCTTCTCTTGCTATCATCCACAAATAGTTTCGTTGTAGTGCGGCCAATCAATGTCATCAAAACATTTTAGGAAAAGGGGCTTTGTGTAACTCCAAAAGTTGTTGTGGGAGTTGCTCTACACTTGCCTTGTCCATATTGAAACACAAAGATTGGTGCTTACTCTGATGACTTCACACATTCACTTCTAACCAATTGAAGTGGCTCACTTAAGTTGTCTTCCTTCATGAAGCTCTAGATGGCAATGTTAAACAATGTAGATATTTTCTTCAATAACCTTGCGAGCCCTAGTTGCAAAATTACTCAATACCTACCCACTTCTAAGGGCTTTACTAGTAATGATCTCTTCTACTTTGGCCACCTATGTAGAAGCACCCCATTCATATTGAACACAATTACTTTTTGGGTTATGGGAGGTAGCTATACATGTGCACGTGGTAGGGTGAGCACCCATGTATTAGAATGATAAAAAAGAGCACTACATTACAATCAAATATTGTACAAGTTTATGTAAACATATTACCTTTGCTCTTATATATCTTCCATCTTTGGTAAAGCGATATAGACATGCAATTTGTCTATTGAAATTTAACGCTATTGATTTAAGGTCACCACATCACGCATTGTAATCTAAAATAGTATCCCCTTCTTTTGTGTACATTTGCAAGAACGAGCTCCAAAAGCCCTTGCCACATTGCATGCCATCTAGAGTACATGGTATTCATGTAACGGATTAGGAATCTACTAAATGTCCACAAAACATCTCTACATTAGTTTAACAACGCCGGATCTTATATTGACCTCTCAATGGGGATCATGATGTATCTTGCACCTACTCATTCATAGTAATGTCATCTTTTATGAACTTCGGAGGGATGATTCCATTGTAAGCAATTATCTGAACACATGTGTGCTAGAATATATATCACATGTATCTGCATTTAAAGCTTAAATACTAATTTTAGTAATTACACTCACTAAATGGAGCCAACAAGTGTGATACATAAACAGTATTCAACATGACCATATCATGACTTTAAAACTCTCACCTCTCTACCTCCAATGGCATAGACATGTGTCTCTCAATGAACGACATGTGCCATGTGTAAGGCTCAACACTTCTACCCTGACTCTGTCCATTGATATCCATCCTCCACAACCTGCTCGATAAGCTCTACCATGGAGTGTGTTGTGGCAAGGAAAAGTAACATCTGTGTGTCCTTGAGAACACAATCAACTAGATGCTACATTCTTTCCTTCCCTACATAGGGACACACATCAATATTAACATCATATAATGATAGAATGTTGTAAAGCTCTGATGTCATCCAATTACAGCATGTGTGAAATTCATGAGCATCATTTCTTTACCTCTCTATGCACAAGCCACATTCTAAGACCTTTAGTTCTTCCCCCCTCTGCACAATAAAAAATATTCTTGTTATTACTTTGATGATGAACAAGAGTTATGTGCCTTCACATCATGAGTTCTGTGCAAAAGCAAGCTTACCTTCTCAATGCTCTGTAATAAGTGTGTCAATTTGATGTGATGTCGTGTCCTCGATTATTGCCTCACCTCTTCTCATTGTTGTCATGCATCTCTCTATAGTGATGTGTAAGGTAACACTCTCCACCACAAGATCTGGAAGAACTTGCTATATTATTCTATCCATGCTAATAACATGAACCTCCTCAGTGGTGCCTTCCATTACGATTTTCTCTTCAATGGTAACAACCAAGAGGCCTATATGGTTTGGTGGTTACGATTAATATAACATGACATATTTTCACTACAAGGACACAAGAGATGTCTTGCCTATAGTACTTCAAAACATCAAACCTTTTGGGTGCAGAGAAACCAAATTAATTGGTGATGATAAGGGCCGGCCTCTTTGTAATGATATTAGATATGTACTTGCTCTTCTATTTTCTTTTTTCAACAATCGCACTACTAGTATTAGTTTTTTGTAAACCCATCATAGTCTCTTTATTAGGAGACAACCGTGTAATATACTCCTAAGAATACAACTCATTTTACTTACCATGCCTCTGGATCCTTGTGTCTCTTGTGTTTGTTTTTTCCTTGAGTATTTTTTGTACAAATCCTTCTCATTGGACGGGTATTCACCTTCTAGATAGTTAAGGAAAATGGGGCATCTTCGATATACCTCCTCATCCCACTCTTGCTCTATCTAGTAATCCTCATACATGCACTAATCATCTTGCAGGTTTGCCCAGTCCTCGCAATCTCTCAGTAGAGTTTGTATAAACCCCCTCTCCATCTGCCCATACATGAACGTGACTTGCAAAGTCATCATTACATTTCTAGAATGGATTGGGAAAATAGTACCACAAACATGCTATTAAAGAAGAATATTGTGACCTATACAAAAGCCTTCATGCTGCCAACTTTGTTGACTTTTGTGACTCTATGTCTTCATCTGTCTTGAAATCATGGAAGACGGTGCAAAAATTTTGCTCTCTATGTTTTCTCTTTATCTCCTATGTATATTGGATGAAAAAATCGTGTTCCACTTGAATGTTATAATAGTCCACCCAACTCAAAAGTAATCTCTTTCCACCATCTTGCAACATGGCCCAAAAGGTCTCTTGTCTTACCCGACTTCGAAATGATGCATTTCCATCTGCTTGAATCAAAGTTATGTCATTTAATACCAATTCGTCAGACTTACAATGCACATAATTTAGACAAATAAGAATAATCTATGTTCAGGCATGCCCATCAACATTCAAATTTTCCTATCGGAACTCTCCATGACCTTCAACATCCTTACGCAATGTGTCTCATTTATCTTTGAGGATGCCAATGTGTATACTCTCTCCTCGTTCAATACACCCCCATCTTGGAGCCCCACTCCAAGCATAAGACAATTTTGCATTGACAAAAACATTGTTACTTTAGACCAATGTAGTTTGAGTACATATAAATGGTAGGTACAAAGAGGTAGCAACTTACTAATACCACTTCTCTCTGAGGGCGGGGATTTGCAACTCTCTGAGGGCGGGGATTTGCAACTCTTAGCAACTTACTAATACCACTTCTCTCTGAGGGCGGGGATTTGCAACTCTTAGCAAACGTTGAGTTTTCTTGACGAGCTTTCCCTTAACACTATAGTATGCCTCACCCACTAGGTTCTAAACTCAAGGTCAAAGAATTGTGTCCATTTCTGTTCGATTGATTGCATTGCCATGTAATACTCATCTTGCACTTGGTAATTAAGGACAATGTCATTGCATTAGGAAAAAAATGCATCAAGAAAAACATTGTTAAGTTAGCTTGAAGATCTACTTACCTTCCGCATGATGTGGGCAAGTGCAATCAATGGTGCCTTGTACCATGCAGGAATGGGTGTTGGCTTTCTGTGTGCTTGCACCCATGCCTTTGCCTCATCAATTAACTTGTCAAAAATAGTTGTGTGGTCAACCTGGCCTAGCATCCTTGCTTCACAAACAAGGTCTGGATACGAGATATGGACAACCCCCTTTTGTGCCAGTCTCCGTACATTCTATATCAAGGTCTCATGCATATTTTATCATCCAGATGACCTTTAGCGCTCAAAGGTAATCCAAGCATATGAGAATATGGTCCATTGCATACCTATTTATACAAGATATAGTTGTCAAAATCTCCCCCTCTGCCACGCTTGTCACTTTCACAAGGTGACAATCAATGTGCACATGTTGCCTCATGTTATTTGCAAGGCTGTTGCAAATAATCAAATATGTTAATGATGACATAAGCAACAAACACATTGCAAAATGTTAAGGCCCTACAGTTTAGGGCCACTCACATATGTATATCTCATTCATCCATTACGTGAGCCGATGGTTACCATCCCAAACATAAAACATGTAATTTGACAAAAAGGCCCAATCGATGCCATTGATTTCTACCTCAAAGTCCTCATGCTTCTTTAGCCAACGGGGGTCCCACTCATTTCTACTCATATCATCAATCTCCTTGCATTGGTTCCTTGGAGTCTCTAATGATACTATGAATATACCCATCCCTCTAATGTACCATTGTTGAAAAAGGTCTTTGAGAGTTACTTGTACCTTGATGTGACTTGTCTAATTATAGGCATGGAAACCAAACAACATAATGGGATGGTTAGCAAAGGGGTGGATGTCTGTATATCTGAATGAGATGACGAAGTAATTAATGTCCATATCAAGGTAAAGAAATAAAAACCATAATCTAAATCATGCTACCATCTCTTAGATGCTCACTCTCAATGTTTCCAACTGGTCTTTATGCATGCTTACACAATACATTTATCACAAGTGTCTGTGAGAGTAGTTTCGCTAGTTGTTTCCTCGGCCTCTGTCATACGCTCCTTTTCAGTTCTTTGTGTTCACTTCTTCTTGCTTTGCATGTGACCACGCTCATGTGTACTAAAGGACTCAATGCTTTGATGGTCATCACTTTCCTCATCACTCCTTCCCCACATGCAATTGCAACGGGTGCGTATAGCTCGCAGCTGAAGTCAATGATCGTGTTTGTGTTGCTCTCCCCCTCACTCTTGAAGAGTGTCTCCCCCCTTGTGATTGCATGCTATTGGTGACAATAGCCTATCCTACTCTAGGTCATGGAGGTAAGTTAGAGTTCTTGAGAGACTCGTTCGATCATTGCTCTCTATCCTGCAAACAATGATCCAAAATAGGGTAAACCGAAGAGATAGAGTGGTTGTAACAAAAATCAAAAGAGAGGCTGCTTACCGCCTATTCCATTGACCATTGCCTAATTGTGTTTCCCTCAACATCAATCTCAGTATTTCCTTTGCCACGGGCCTTCACACCTCTCTAATGCATGATGGTGATAAGAACTCCCACTTGTCCAAGGAGCAAGCTCGGCAAGGGGAATGTTTGTCGGATTAAAACTTCTGCAATTCTTTCATCGCCCTTGAAAAGGATGACATGATTTTGTCTTTTGAAATCCGATTTGGCCATGATAGAGGGGCTTAGGGTTACTTCTTGCAGATATATTGCTTCCTTGATTTTCTACCATCAAATACAGAGAGAGAGAGGGAGGGAGGGAGGGAAAGAGATGACATTGGGATGAGAGAGAGAGAGAGAGAGAGAGAGAGAGAGAGAGAGAGAGAGAGAGAGAGAGAGAGAGAGAGAGAGAGAGAGAGAGAGAGAGAGAGGGGGGGGGGGGACGGAGGGAGGGAGGGAGGGAGGGAGGGAGGGAGGGAGGGAAAGAGATGACATTGGGATGAGAGAGAGAGAGAGAGAGAGAGAGAGAGAGAGAGAGAGAGAGAGAGAGAGAGAGGGACGGAGGGAGGGAGGGAAAGAGATGACATTGGGAAGAGAGAGAGAGAGAGAGAGAGGGGGAGGAAAGGTGAGTGAGTGAGAGGTGGAGAGAGAGGAAAAAAGCTTGGGATTGAAAGGTGAGATAGAGTATGTATGGCTGTGTGAGAGAGAGGGGGAGAGAGAGAGAACCATGCCGAGGGTAGGGGACAGAAAACACGAACTTGAATTGCAAACGGAGGGGGGTCCTTTTAAAGACAAAGAAGAGTGAGTGAGGGAGGGACAGAGAGAGAGAGAGAGCCACATATCAAGAGTTGTGGAAACAATTTGCAATGTGAAAAAGGGGGGATGGGTCCTTTTATAGGTGAAGGAGAGAGAAAATGGGGGGAGAGAGAAAGAGTGATGGAGAGAGGAGGAAAGAGAGAGAGCATGCGATATGTGTAATTTATTCTTACTAGTAGAAAGGGATCGCCAACAGCCCCTTATCGAATGTAAATTTTTCTCAGTAACCCATTCCTAGCAAGAGTACATTTTTGCCCAACTAGATTTGTGGTTTTTCTTTTCACCCAATAAGGGGTTGCCAACAACCTCCTTAAACAAAAAAATAAACCACAATTCCAAGAATAGATAGCATGGGGAGAAGAGAGAGAACAAAGTGTGGGTTTTTTTTTGTCCAAAAAGGGGATATCGGTGACCCCTTCTCATTGAAAAAAAAGAACCCATGGGTCTGAGAATAGAAAGCATGGGGAAAGAGAGAGTAACATAGTAATGAGAGAGGGGATGAGAGAGAGAGAGAGAGCATTAAATATTTTTTCATTCAGGAAGGGACTACCCGACGGCGATGCCTTCTTGGCAAGAAAAAATAGTACATATTGCATGCTCTCCCTCCCTCCCTCCCTCCCTCCCTCTCTCTCTCTCTCTCTCTCTCTCTCTCTCTCTCTCTCTCTCTCTCTCTCTCTTTCATCCCCTCTCCCATCGTTCAGTTACTCTCTCTTCCTCCCCATGCATTCTTGGACCTATGGGTTTTCTTTCGCCGACGAGAAGGGGTTGCTTTGGTAGCCCCTTCTTAGGCAAAAAAAAACCCACAATTTGTTGCTCTTTCTTCTCCCCATGCTGTCTATTCTCGAAATTGTCGTTTGTTTTTTTGCTAAGAAGGGATCGCCAACAACCTCTTATTGGGCGAAAAAAAACCCACAAATCCAGTTGGGCTGAAATTTGCTCTCGCTAGGAATGGGTCGTCGAAAAAAAAATTCATTTGATAAGGACTTGTTAGCGAACTCTTTCTAGTGAGAAAAAAATACACATATCCCATCATGCTCTCTCTCTTCTCCTCTCCTCTCCTCTCCTCTCCTCTCCTCTCTCTCTCTCTCTCTCTCTCTCTCTCTCTCTCTCTCTCTCTCTCTCTCTCTCTCTCTCTCTCTCTCTCTCTCTCTCTCTCTCTCTCTCTCTCTCTCTCATCACTCTCTCTCTCTCTCCTCCCATTTTCTCAACTAATTAACTAATAATTACTTAATTAACTTTACAATAGATAGATATCCCATTTTCTCAACTAATTAACTAATAATTACTTAATTAACTTTACAATAGATAGATATATATATATACTTTTTAATTATAAATAATATAATAATTAACTATTTAAATATTAGTTATTGATTATATTTTAATTAATCATTATTAGTTATTAATTATTCAATGTTAATTATTACTTACTAGTTATATTTTAATTACTAATTACTAATTATTGATTACTAATTTTAATTATAAACTAATGATTGACTAATTATTAGTTGTTAACTACTAATTATAAACTAAATACTAGTCATTATTAACTATTTTTAACTAGCTATTAGCTAATTAATTAATTAATAATTACTAATTATAAAATATTTTTAAAATATTAATAAAATATTTGAACTAATTATTAATAAAATTTATAACTAGCTATTAATTTACTAATTAAATCAATTAACTAGCTTATTAAAATTTCTCACCTCATAAAAATATTAATTATTAATCAAAATAGCTATTTGATTAAATTAATCAACTAGCTAATTGAAATATTTTTTAATTAATTAAATTATTAATAAACTAACAAGATTTTTAATTATCAACTAATAAATAAAATTAATTGACTAATGAAATTTTTAGCTAAATATTAACTAACTAATTAAATCAATTAATTAACAATATCAATATCAATTCAATAGCAAAATTATTAATTATTAACAAAATTTACCGACTAATTAAATTAGTTAAGTAACAAAGTTTTTAATTATCAACAAAATTTTGAATCAATTTAGTTAAGTTAATTTAAAAACTAAGTAACTCATGAACTAAATAACTTCTTTCTAACTATTTAAATTAGATAACTAACAAAAAGTGTTAACTAATTATTAACTAGCTAGTTTAATTAAATTAACTCATTGAATTTAACCAGAAAAATAAATTAATTAAATTAACTAATTCAATTAATTAATTAACTAGCTAAGTACTCTCTCTCTTTCCCCCCATATATATATCTACATATAAAAAGTAGAAAACCTATTTGTTTTTTAACTAACTAACTAACCAATTAATTAGTCAATTATATAATTAATTAATTACCTAATCAACCTATTAACAAATTAAGTAACTAATAAGATTTTATCAATAACTTCTTTAAATTAAATAATTAATTAATAACTAATTAAGTAATTAATTCACCAATTAACTAATTAATTAAGTAATTAAGTGAGCCGCTAATTAATCAATTAATTAATTAACTAATTAATCAATAAATTAACTAATTAATTAACTAATTAAAAAATTGAGTAACTAATAAACCAATTAGGTAATAGATAATCAATAATTGATTAACTAATGAAATTGTTATTGGTTAATTAGTTTAAATTTATAACTAATTGATTAAATAATTATTATGTCAATTAATTAACTAGTAATATTATTTATTAGTTAATTAGTTGAAATTAATAACTAATCTCCAATAACTAGTTACATGAAATGAATAACAAATTAGTTAAAATTAATAACTAATAACTAATAACCATTTATTTATTTATTAGTTATAAATTAGTTAAATTTAAATCAATTGAAATAATTATTAATAATTAATAAATATCTTTAATTCAAGAATTATATATTAATTTTAATTTTCTCTTTTATATTATTATATAGTTTTATCACATAGTTATCTAATGAGTAATATTATTTATCATATAATTATTTGGTTATTTCAAATCATTAATGAATTTTTATTAGTATAAAAATTAATTAACACATATATAAATCAATTAATATTTACTTAGATTATGTGAATTAGTTTATTGATTAGTTAATTAGTGTATCGATCAAATTATATCAATTAGATTATTAATTACATTGTTATTTGATGTTAATTAGCTTGTTCATTAGTTCATGCTATATCAACTAGTTTATTAATTAATTAGTAATTAGTTTTATCACATAGTTATCTAGTAAGTAGTATTATTTATCATATAATTATTTGGTTATTTTAAATCATTAATGATTTTTATTAGTATGAAAATTAATTAACACATATATAAATCAATTAATATTTACTTAGATTATGTGAATTGGTTTATTGATTAGTTAATTAGTGTATTGATCAAATTATATCAATTAGATTATTAATTACATTGTTATTTGATGTTAGTTAGCTTGTTCATTAGTTCATGCCATATCAACTAGTTTATTAATTAATTAGTTATTATAGTGATCAATTAGTATGAAGTGAACCACTTGTATATTAATATTAATTAACTTATCTATTATTTTATATGTTTGTATTAATCATTTCATATAAACCAATGTGTTAGTATAATAATACTAATTAATGAGCTAATATAATATTACATTAATATGTTGGTTGTATGGGATTTTTTTTTTAGGGGATGAAGAGAGAGTGCAAGTGCATGTGGATTAGGATCATTCTACCCACTGAGAAAGGGGTCCCCAATGTCTGCATCTATGTTAGTTATTTGGGTTTAGGGTCCAAGGTATGCGAGAGAGAGTGTATGTGGACCAAGATGGTTGAAGAGAGAGAGTGCATGTGGACTAGGATCATTCTATGCCAAAGAAGAGGTCATCGGTGCCCCCATATTGGTATAGAAAAATATGACAAGTGTCCCTCCCTCCCCCTATCGTAGCTCTCTTCGTATGGTACATCTCTCTCTCTCTCTCTCACCATCACGAAAATGGAGAATATGAATGAGGAATCAGTGGAACCTACTTATTTGCAAATCACAGTTATTGCTCAAAAAATGCACACCTTTGATGCACTTACTGATGAAGGAGCGAACTTCAACATCCTTACCAATGGGCATTGGACTCTCATTGGTTAGCCCCAATTGCAGCCCACTAATGTGAAGCTTAACCCATTTGGGGGACAGTCCTACCCACTACTAGGAAAGTGCAAAATAGCAATCTCTATTGAGATTGAAAGCCTACCTACAATGTTCTATATATTGCCTAACTCAAAGGCCTGGCAAGGAATCACTGCTAGGACGTGCCTTCAAAAAGCAAACACATTGCAATATTGACTATGCCTCATAGCGCATTCACCTTGCCATTGTTGACAATGTGTGAATAGTGCGCATTCACCTTGTCGTTGTTGACAATGTGTGAATAGTGATGACTTTCAACAAGGATAACATGGCCCCACCTAAGCCCACAATGCCACCGATAGAAGTACTTAGCACAATGTCAAAGGAGGGGGATCGTGACTCATCTCGCCCTGCCAAGACCAACCAACCACACAAGCCCACAAAGCAGTAGCCCAAATGGATGCCAAAACAACACCCCCAGTCATCTAGAAGCCAAACCACATGAACTCATAACCACAAAACATCACACCTGTCATATTCCCACATATGAATCTCCTCTTAAGTTAGATAATAGCAATTTTTTTAATTATCCCCTCCTTTCCCCAGCCGACGGTCGTGCTGGAGGAGAGGGAGGGGAGGCACGATGACTGTGCACCGTGCTGGAGCTCATGGAAGGCTTGATGCTCATGCATCAGGCCGCGTGGGGGAGGGGAGGTATCTCTCCCTCTCCCTATAAAACCCATCGCCATGGGAGTTGGAGAAGGGAGGGGCTAAAGGAGAGAGTCGTGTGCTGATTGTGACAGACCGAGAGAGAGGAGAGCTACGAACTGCCGTGAAAGGGAAGGAAGGGATGTGACGTCCCCAGGCCGAGAGAGAGAGAGAGAGAGAGAGAGAGAGAGCAACGTTGCCGGGTGTTGCGTCGTGAGGAAGAGCTGCCACCGCAAAAGAGCCGCCAGCCTACTGCCGTCGACATCCAGTCGCCTACAGCCGCCAGCTGCTGCCGTTGACACGCCACGTTCGCAGTCCAAAAGCTTCCAAGAAGCTTCTTGGAAGCTTCTAAGGGGGGGGCTCTCTAAGCCCCCTTTTCTATTGCCTTCTCAAATGGGTTTTTTTTCAAACCCGGGGATTTAAGCCTTGCTTCCCTTGCATTCCACAAAACTATTTTACCCCTTCCATGGATTCCCACACTAGACGGTTTTAAGCCCCTTTTTCCATTGAATCTTCGTAATTCCACTTTATCCCTCGGCTTTCTTTTAAAGCCCTTCTTGTGGACTCACATAAAGCCATATTAGCCGGGTTTTAAACCCCCTTTTTCCATTGCAACTCCCACAAGCCTTTTTACCCTTGGTTTTCTTTTAAAGGCCCTACTCATGGAGACCCTATAAAGTTTGTTATAACCCAAGATTTTAAAGGCCCTTCCCACCAATCACCCACAAGGCCGGCCCTAGGGTTTTAGGGAAGGAGAAGAAGAACTCTCAAGCCTCCATTTCTGCAAGGCCCGTTCACAAGAACCCTTTCGCGAACCCCCTCTTTTTTGAAATAAAGAAGGCCCAAGCCTAAAACCCTAAAGCCTTCCGTAAGCCAAATCTTGCAAGCCGATACTTCTTCAAGGATCTGTACTTCAAAGGGGATTTTCGCGTAAGAGGGAGACGGGCCAAGATCATAAGACTGCAAGCCAAGGCAAGAAGTTCGAAATCCATGAAGGCTAACCGAAGATCAAATTCGCGATGGGCCCTAAAAAAGTCACAAGGCGTAACCACAAAAGGTTCTTCTCCTAATATTCATGTGGATATCTCCCCGAGCCCACAAGTCCAGGTTTTTACTAATTTTGATTCCACGCAAAAGCATTGCATTAATCATGATAACTTCATGGATTAGGAAGCACCTATGCATGCTTAAAATCACCTAGTCAAGTTAAATGCAACTGGAAATAAATCGGATATTCGAACAATGATTAGAATTAGTTCATGACATGAAATAGGGTCATTGGTATTTTCCATATAAAGAAATTGTCTATCCATTTAACGTCCTTAATAGTATGTTGCCTTGTCGTGCATGTCAAAGTGACGGCCTAGAACACCTATTGCCTATCATTATAAGGTTAAGATTATTAAAGTGCACCTTTGGCTAGGCATGGAAAGATTAATTGCACGTCGCATTTTTAGACAAATCTTCATTGAATGATTCATTAGGGAAATTCCTTAACCCCCTAGGAAATAGAAGAGCGCGGAAATGATTCTAGGAATTTGTGTGTGGCATGTGATTGTAAATTGGAATAGGTCAACTCTAGTTTTTTTTGGCATGAATTTCACTACGTTGTAATCAGGAAAGTAGTGCATGTTGCACATTTGTCATATGAAAAATTTCATTCATCAAGAGTTGTATTTAGGGAAAGGCTGCATGGTTTATTGGAGCATGAAATCTTAAAAGCTTAGAAAAAGAATTGTGGGCATGATTCTTGAATGCAAGTCCTAGTAGGATCAATGGAAGTTATGCCGCAATTTAACATGCGTTCTGATCTTAACAAGAAAAGTTAGGGTTATTGCGAATTTAGGGGTACGTAGAAGCAATGAATCACGCGTTTAGGTGAATTGTGAGATGTTACAACTAGCTTTCTCCTTTAAGATCAAGTTAACATCTCTAGGGATGGTTCGTCCTTGTCGCAAGACAAGTAGATCGAATTATCTAAATTGCCTAACCCGCAAGGGATTCGCATAGGATGGCTCAATCGATACGATAAATAACCCAAGTGCTAACTAGGGTTTAGCACGTTAAGGACTTGACCTAGTTTCACGCACTTGTTACCAAGACGAACCCTTGAACCAAAGGTCCTACCCACATTCACGGAATGTAGGGACAATTGGATGCTCATGCATAAAACGATCTAACGTTTCTACCCTAATGATCACTCGTTCAAATGATGAAACTCGGATTGAGTTGGAATCCCTAGGACTGAACGTTGTCGGCCTAGTGTAATTAGGAATGGGTTGGGTAAGAAGACACCCTAAACCTTGCTTCCCGTCTGGAGATAATTCCATGACCAGAAAACGCCGTTCAATGGGTGAAATGATCCCATGGAATAGATGCGACACTTGTGCAATAAGTTGCAACATCGCATAGACTTGTTGTTTGTTCACAAGTGAGTTTTGCCATTTCTTGGAATGAGGTTGGCAAGTTCTTGCACGAGTTTAACTTGCAAGAGGATGAGTAGTCATCCTGTTATATCACCTTTCTTGGGAAAAATTGCCAAAAGTAAAGGGAAGTTAGGTATTTGCTTGGGAGCAAATGATCAATCAATAAATTGGAGCGACATGGTCGCCAAGATTTACCGTTAATAAAACCTAAGGTATTGGTTAAGTTGGGTTAACAGGGTATGGCCCTAACCCAAGGACAAAAGGGTGAACAAACAAACCCTTGGGGATCTTGCCAAGTCGCAATTGATCCCAGATCGAATGCTGGATGCATTCGGAGAGAAGGATTCGCTCCTTAACAGTTGGCCAAATAAATGACCACTGGAATTGATTGTGCTTGTAACAGCTTAGAAAGCACTGTTTGCATTGTTGCTCAAAGAACTAAAGGATGAAATGATATCTAATGCTTCAGGTTGAAGGCCTGAAGGGAGAGGCAGCTTCAGTTACCCCCGACTGCCTGCCTGACCCTAACCAAGGGGGTTGTTGACCGCGCCGGGAACGTGGACCGAACCCGCTGCGAGAGGTCTTTCCGTTGAGCTCTACTTGGAGTAGGAGGACGCTTGGGTGCCAGGGGGGGCTCTGGTCGTAAATCCCTCACCTTCCGTGTCCTGCACAAGAGGCTAACGTGAGTCGGGATTGGATCTCGAGGCCCGCATACTAGTTTACGGGCGGAAGCTTGGAATAGTGATCCTTGGGGATTACTGGATAGCCTTCGGACGGATTATGGACAAGCCTACGGGTGGAACTCCTTGTATTTCAAAGATAAAATGATGAAATGATAATAAAGAATTTGTTTGATATTGTTTTTCTATGTCACGTGATAAGATTACGTGAAGGAACCAGTGCTTAACGGATTAATTAATGAAGCTGATTGTTACATGTCAAAATTAATGTGTTAGATAATTACTTAACTAAAACAAACCGAGGAAAGTGCGGAGGATAGGCCAAGGTCCGTCCTACGGTTGGGTGGTCCGGTTAGCCGGGAACTTTTCTCAAAAATCTCAAACAACAGCGGGATCATCATCAAAACGAATAACGAGAGCAATGACCTAGAGTTACGTCTTACCCGATTTACGCTGTTTTAGGGGAACAGAATGGGACTAGGCCTTATGGCAAAGAGGTTGAGCCTTGCATCCCTCTCGTTTCCCATTCTCCTTGAACCAAGTGCAGCGTGAGTCCGCTTCGGACCTGGCGTTTCTGCGTAAAGTAGTTTGCTCGGGTCTGACGCTAGTAGCTGTTAGCTAATGACCAATCAGGAAAACCCTAATTCCGGTCGATCCTAAGTGGGAACGGCTAGGATACTTCCGCTACGTGGCAGACGCGAGAAGACCTAGATCGCAAATTCCGTAACATTCCATGGGAATGCCGAGTGGAGCTTTCTAGACATCATTTCCGATGGACTGCTAAGACGTGTCCTGGATGATTCTAGTGGACACGTTACAGTCTGTATCAGAGCAAACCAACAAAGGACTTGTTTTTAAGAAATCTTAATAAGAATGAAGTAAAGAAATTGTTACTGTCCCAAACATTTCCTTACTTTCAATGCTGTCTTGCAGAATTATGAAGCATGGAACAGGTTCTTAGTGTTCCGAGTCATGTTTATGACCGTGATGCATTCCACGGATTATCAACAAAGGGTTGAGATGATGAACATCCTAGACCGCATTTACAATCCATCGCTTGTGTATGTGGAACAGAGATGGATGGGTGTTTCAGGGATCTATTACATAGCTGGCCATCGACCTGCGTACCTTCAAATTAAGTTAAAGAGAATCAAGTGGATGGAGGATTTGAAGATCATGAAGCTATTCGTCTTTGTTGAGGCTCACGCAAACGCGACCCTACAGGTCGGAGGTCGAAGGGTTAACCAGAATAAGTATGTGTACGGGGAAGTGATTCGAAGAATCCCTGCCGGGACCGAATCAAGGTTTTGGGACGTCATGAGAAGAATGGATATCAAAGGAAAAGATACCCTAATCTTCCAATGAACTATCGATTCCTGAAAATCGATGACCCCAATCCGTACTACTACTTAGTTCCTATAACTGAATGCAACAACATCTTATTCTCCTCGAATTAATGTATCAACTTGTTCCATCGCCCCAAGAAATAATTGTACCTCGAAAGGGCTATGCTTATATGAATGGAATAAAACTTTTTTTTAAATCAACGATTGTCTTGACTGTGAATATTGATAAAGAAGTAGAGTGATTTGGTCACTTGGCTAAAGGAATACGCGGACGTAGTTTCTGAAGAGTTAACAGAACTTCCGCTTCAAAGAGAAGTAGATCATGAGATCAAGCTATTAATAGGAGCTGCGCCAATTGTGAAGAGACCCTATAGAATGTCTATACCAGAAGCAATTGAGCTGAAGGAACAACTCAAGCAACTGCTAGATCAGGGCTACATCCGTCCTAGCAGTTCACCATGGGAAGCACCAGTACTGTTCCAGAAAAAGAAAGATGGAACACTTCGGCTATGTATTGATTACAGAGGGTTGTATCAATCAACAATCAAGAACAAATATCATATTCCTAGAATAGATGAGCTTCTTGATCGTCTTCAGGGTGCCAAGATCTTCTCCAAGATTATCTTAGGTCTGGTTACTATCAAATAAGAATCAAGGAAGAAGATATCCCAAAGATGACCTTCAACACTAGATATGGACACTTTGAGTTCTAGTTATGTCATTAGGGCTTACGAATGCGCCTGCCACCTTCAATAGGTTAATGCAGGATATCTTTAGACCATATCTTGATAATTCGTGCTCATCTTCTTTGATGACACTCTGGTCTATTCCAAACAGGAAGGAGATCATGAACCCCAACTTCGGATTTTCCTTGAGACAAGGAGGTCACACAAGCTGTATGCTAAGATGACGAAATGTGCATTCCTCAAACGTCAGATTGGTTATTTGGGATTCATCATATCAACAGAAGGAATTTCAGTGGAGCCGGCCTAAGTCAAAAATGTTCTAGGACGGCCAAATACCAACAATTGTCAAAGAAATACGTAGCTTTCTTGGATTGACAAGATGGTGTAGGGTCTTCATTAAAAACTATGCTTTGATTGCAGCACCTTTGATAGACTTACTGAAGAAGCAAACGTCCATTGCATGGTCAACTGCCGAACAAACTAGCTTTCATAGATTGAAGCAAAGTTTGGTATTAGCACCGATCCTAAAAACTTCTAGACCACAGTAAGGAGTTTGAGGTAGAAACTGATACTAGCATGCTTGCCTTAGGATGTGTGCTCATGCAGGAAGGTCATCTGCTTTGGAGACACTACCTGTTGGGTAACAAGTTTACTCTAGTGACTGATCATAAAAGTCTCAAGTGGATCTTTACCCAGAATGAGCTCAATATGAGGCAATGTCGGTGGATTGAAGTGCTGGAGGAGTATGACTTTGAAATCAAGTACCGACGGGGAAAGGAAAATGTAGTTGCCGATGCACTCAGTCACAAGGCATTCCTTAATTCTCTAATCTTGCAAAATCCATCAACAGCTAGATCTCTAGCCACAAAGGTGTCCATGCCAAACAACCCAATACTTGAGCTAGCTAGAGAAGAAGCATGCCATGATCCAACCTATCAAAATATGCTAAGGGAAATCTCTATCAAGGACCAGGAACAAAAGCTACAGGCTAAGTATCATGAATTCTCTGTCAATAGTGGACTTGTCTACTATAGAATGAGAGCATGTATACCGGCAAGCCAGTCACTTAAGCAGAAGATATTGTGCGAAGCTCATGATTCCCCTTTCTCAGGACATCCTGGCTATGCCAAGACTCTCAATGCAATTAGGAAGAGCTATTATTGGGAGAGGCTTAAAAGTGACGTTCTTAAATATATCACCGAGTGTTTGTCTTATCAACATATCAAAGCCGAACATGTCAAGATGCCAAGGAAGTTGCAACCACTCGACATTCCCCAAATGAAATGGGAATTCATCAGTATGGACTTTGTTGTTGGCCTACCCCAAGTTCAGGGAGGATACCACTCCATCATGGTTGTGGTTGACATACTGACTAAGGTTGCACACCTTATTCCAGTAAAGACAAACTATAAAGCCTTAGACATTGCAAGGTTGTTTATCAAGGAGATATTCAAGCTACATGGGCTACCCAGAAGAATCATTAGTGGTCGTGACTCTCTCTTTACATCACACTTCTGGAGAGCTATCTTCGAAGCCATTAGGACTCAACTCAGTTTTAGCACAGCCTACCATCCCCAAACTGATGGTCAAACGGAGCGAGTCAATCAAGTCATCGAGGATATGCTTAGGGCACACTGCTGTCGTAAGCCAAAAAGGTGGATTCAATACTTGCCTTTGGTTGAATTTGCCTACAATGCTTCTTACCAACAAAGCATTCAGATGACCCCTTTTCAAGCATTGTATGGTCATGACTGTCGAAGTCCCCTAAAACTTCTCAGATCCAACCTTGAGGGTTGAAGCTTCAAGGCAGATGTTGGAAGAGATGGATGACCAAATAAAGTCAAGAAGACAGGACATCCAAGCCGCCAAGGATAGACAAAAGGCATATGTGGACTTGAAGCAACAAGATAGAATCTTCGAGGAAGGAGACATGGTCTTCATTCGCGTACGACCACAGAAGAGTTCTCTATCCTTAGGAGATTGCAAGAAGCTAAGTCCAAGGTACTGTGGACCATACAAGATCCTCAAGTGCCTAGGATCTAATGCTTATAGACTACAACTCCCAGAGAACCTAAAGGTTCATAATGTATTCCATATCAGCCTACTGAAGAATTATGCACCTAATCCTAACCATGTACTCAATGACCAACAAGTTCTAATGCCTAGTCGAGGAGTCCTTGAGCTACGGCCTGATAGGATCCTAGATGTTAGGGAGAAACAATTGAGATCCAGAACCTTGAGAGAATGCCTCATCCAGTGGAAAGATTATCCCGAAGAGGATGCCACTTGGATAGATGAAAGCACTCTCAACCATCAATATCCCCAGTTTGTCTCGAGATGAGGACATCTCGATTCCTCCAAGGGGGAGAGAATGTAATATTCCCACAAATGAATCTCCTCTTAAGTTAGATAATAGCAAATTTTTTTATTATCCCCTCCTTTCCCTAGCCGACAGTCTTGCTGGAGGAGAGGAGGGGAGGCACGATGACTGTGCACCGTGCTGGAGCTCATGGAAGGCTTGATGCTCATGCATCAGGCCGCGTGGGGGAGGGGAGGTATCTCTCCCTCTCCCTATAAAACCCATCGCCATGGGAGTTAGGGAAGGGAGGGGCTGAAGGAGAGAGTCGTGTGCTGATTGTGACAGACCAAGAGAGAGGAGAGCTACGAATTGCCGTGAAAGGGAAGGAAGGGACGTGATGTTGCCAGGCCGAGAGAGAGAGAGAGAGAGAGAGAGAGGAGAGCAACGTTTCCGGGTGTTGCGTCGTGACGAAGAGCTGCCACCGCAGAAGAGCCGCCAGCTGCTGCCGTCGACATCCAGTCGCCTAGAGCCGCCAGCAAACTCCCATCTCCACGCCACGTTCGTAGTCCAGAAGCTTCCAAGACGCTTCTTGGAAGCTTCTAAGGGGGGAGCTCTCTAAGCCCCCTTTTCTATTGCCTTCTCAAATGGGTTTTTTTTCAAACCCGAGGATTTAAGCCTTGCTTCCCTTGCATTCCACAAAACTATTTTACCCCTTCCATGGATTCCCACACTAGACGGTTCTAAGCCCCTTTTTCCATTGAATCTTCGCAATTCCACTTTATCCCTCGGCTTTCTTTTAAAGCCCTTCTCATGGACTCACATAAAGCCATATTAGCCGGGTTTTAAACCCCCTTTTTCCATTGCAACTCCCACAAGCCTTTTTACCCTCGGTTTTCTTTTAAAGGCCCTACTCGTGGAGACCCTATAAAGTTTGTTATAACCCAAGATTTTAAAGGCCCTTCCCACCAATCACCCACAAGGCCGGCCCTAGGGTTTTAGGGAAGGAGAAGAAGAACTCTCAAGCCTCCATTTCCGCAAGGCCTGTTCACAAGAACCCTTTCGCGAACCCCCTCTTTTTTGAAATAAAGAAGGCCCAAGCCTAAAACCCTAAGGCCTTCCGTAAGTCAAATCTTGCAAGCCGGTACTTCTTCAAGGATCTATACTTCAAAGGGGATTTTCGCGTAAGAGGGAGACGGGCCAAGATCATAAGACTGCAAGCCAAGGCAAGAAGTTCGAAATCCATGAAGGCTAACCAAAGATCGAATTCGCGATGGGCCCTAAAAAAGTCACAAGGCGCAACCACAAAACGTTCTTCTCCTAATATATATGTGGATATCTCCCCGAGCCCACAAGTCCAGGTTTTTACTAATTTTGATTCCACACAAAAGCATTGCATTAATCACGATAACTTCATGGATTAGGAAGCACCTATGCATGCTTAAAATCACCTAGTCAAGTTAAATGCAACTGGAAATAAATCGGATATTCGAACAATGATTAGAATTAGTTCATGACATGAAATAGGGTCATTGGTATTTTCCATATAAAGAAATTGTCTATCCATTTAACGTCCTTAATAGTATGTTGCCTTGTCGTGCATGTCAAAGTGACGGCCTAGAACACCTATTGCCTATCATTATAAGGTTAAGATTATTAAAGTGCACCTTTGGCTAGGCATGGAAAGATTAATTGCACGTCGCATTTTTAGACAAGTCTTCATTGAATGATTCATTTAGGGAAATTCCTTAACCCCCTAGGAAATAGAAGAGCGCGGAAATGATTCTAGGAATTTGTGTGTGGCATGTGATTGTAAATTGGAATAGGTCAACTCTAGTTTTTTTTGGCATGAATTTCACTACGTTGTAATCAGGAAAGTAGTGCATGTTGCACATTTGTCATATGAAAAATTTCATTCATCAAGAGTTGTATTTAGGGAAAGGCTACATGGTTTATTGGAGCATGAAATCTTAAAAGCTTAGAAAAAGAATTGTGGGCATGATTCTTGAATGCAAGTCCTAGTAGGATCAATGGAAGTTATGCCGCAATTTAACATGCATTCTGATCTTAACAAGAAAAGTTAGGGTTATTGCGAATTTAGGGGTACGTAGAAGCAATGAATCACGCGTTTAGGTGAATTGTGAGATGTTACAACTAGCTTTCTCCTTTAAGATCAAGTTAACATCTCTAGGGATGGTTCATCCTTGTTGCAAGACAAGTAGATCGAATTATCTAAATCGCCTAACCCGCAAGGGATTCGCATAGGATGGCTCAACCGATACGATAAATAACCCAAGTGCTAACTAGGGTTTAGCACGTTAAGGACTTGACCTAGTTTCACGCACTTGTTACCACGACGAACCCTTAAACCAAAGGTCCTACCCACATTCACGGAATGTAGGGACAATTGGACGCTCATGCATAAAACGATCTAAGGTTTCTACCCTAATGATCACTCGTTCAAATGATGAAACTCGGATTGAATTGGAATCCCTAGGACCAAACGTTGTCGGCCTAGTGTAATTAGGAATGGGTTGTGTAAGAAGACACCCTAAACCCTGCTTCCCGTCTGGAGATAATTCCGTGACCAGAAAACGTTGTTCAATGGGTGAAATGAGCCCATTGAATAGATGCGACACTTGTGCAATAAGTTGCAACGTCGCATAGACTTGTGGTTTGTTCACATGTGAGTTTTGCCATTTCTTGGAATGAGGTTGGCAAGTTCTTGCGCAAGTTTAACTTGCAAGAGGATGAGTAGTCATCCTGTTATATCACCTTTCTTGGGAAAAATTGCCAAGTAAAGGGAAGTTTGGTATTTGCTTGGAAGCAAATGATCAATCAATAAATTGGAGCGGCATGGTCGCCAAGATTTACCGTTAATAAAACCTAAGGTATTGGTTAAGTTGGGTTAACAGGGTATGGCCCTAACCCAAGGACAAAAGGGTGAACAAACAAACCCTTGGGGATCTTGCCAAGTCGCAATTGATCCTGGATCGAATGCTGGATGCATTCGGAGAGAAGGATTCACTCCTTAACAGTTGGCCAAATAAACGACCACTGGAATTGATTGTGCTTGTAACAGTTTAGAAAGCACTGTTTGCATTGTTGCTCAAAGAACTAAAGGATGAAATGATATCTAATGCTTCAGGTTGAAGGCCTGAAGGGAGAGGCAGCTTCAGTTACCCCCGACTGCCTGCCTGACCCTAACCAAGGGGGTTGTTGACCGCGCCGGGAACGTGGACCGAACCCGCTGTGAGAGGTCTTTCCGTTGAGCTCTACTTGGAGTAGGAGGACGCTTGGGTGCTAGGGGGGCTCTGGCCGTAAATCCCTCGCCTTCCGGGTCCTGCACAAGAGGCTAACGTGAGTCGGGATTGGATCTCGAGGCCCGCATACTAGTTTACTTGCGGAAGCTTGGAATAGTGATCCCTGGGGATTACTGGATAGCCTTCGGACGGATTATGGACAAGCCTACGGGCGGAACTCCTTGTATTTCAAAGATAAAATGATGAAATGATAATAAAGAATTTGTTTGATATTGTTTTTCTATGTCACATGATAAGATTACGTGAAGGAACCAGTGCTTAACGGATTAATTAATGAAGCTGATTGTTACATGTCAAAATTAATGTGTTAGATAATTACTTAACTAAAACAAACCGAGGAAAGTGCGGAGGATAGGCCATAGGTCCGTCCTACGATTGGGTGGTCCCGATTAGCCGGGAACTTTTCTTAAAAATCTCGAAGAACAGCGGGATCATCATCAAAATGAATAACAAGAGCAATGACCTAGAGTTACGTCTTACCCAATTTACGATGTTTTAGGAAAACGGAATGGGACTAGGCCTTATGGCAGAGAGGTTGAGCCTTGCATCCCTCTCGTTTCCCATTCTCCTTGAACCAAGTGCAGCGTGAGTCTGCTTCGGACGTGGCGTTTCTGCGTAAAGTAGTTCGCTCGGGTCTGATGCTAGTAGATGTTAGCTAATGACCAATCAAGAAAACCCTAATTCCGGTTGATCCTAAGTGGGAACGGCTAGGATACTTCTGCTACCTGGCAGACGCGGGAAGACCTAGATCGCAAATTCCTTTACATTCCATGGGAATGCCGGGTGGAGCTTTCTAGACATCCTTTCAAATGGACTACTAAGACGTGTCCTGGATGATTCTAGTGGACACGTTACAACACCCTAGGTCGAGGAGACACAATTTGCACTATCGAACCAAACGAACAGCCAAACCGCGATAGGTTCCCAAAGACCTCTTGTGCACTCAAGGCTACTACAAAGGCAACAATTGGTTTTGGTTGCCGAAGCCCATGAGTGGCATACATGCCCTTCAGCCATCTACTACTAGCCCATCTCCAAGACCTTGTGAGCCACCTAGAATTGACAAGCTGCTTAAGAGCCAAAAGCCACCAAACCCATTGAACCACAATAAGTCTCTCAACCAATACTGTAACCTACTCTCTCTAAACTGACTCAACCTAATGTTATTAGTGTCCCAACGGCTTCACAAGCAACAAGTAGCACAACATCTACCACCCTGCAAACCACATCTATCACACAAGTGGCTACTAACACATGCCCTCATGATCAGCCGAAGTAGCAAACACCGATTGTCGAGTTATCTAGCCAAATCAAACCCCAAACTCCTGCAGGCCTTAGACCCTCTTATGAGAAAGGGTCCATTCTTACCTTGGCCTCTAATCTAGATGAGAACACAGGGGATAACTTGATCACATGCATTAGATGCTTGGATGCCACCTTTACCATGCTTGCTAAAAGCTATGATTGGTTAGACTTAGGTCTCCTAGACGAGTCGTTAGCAACACGGAAAGTAATCACACTACCATGCACCTGGGAAGAATCAGAATTCATGTTTGTTAAAGTCCCCATAGTAGCTAAGGAGTTGACTGCTAATGAAATTTCTTGAGAGCAAGCTCACAAACAATGACTAATCACATCGTATAACAGGAGCAAGGTCTCTGCAACCGATCATGAACTAGAAGAGTTGAAAACACTAGCCAACTCTAACTCTTCTTTTCTATGAAAATGGTATTCTCTCCGTCTTCAATGGGAACAAGAGGGCTACCCAATCATGACCATGCCAAGTAGAGACGGACCATAAGAACCACGGAGTATGATCCAACTTATGTGGCTCCTTCTTCATTCAGGGTATTGGCCATCACTCGTAATCGACCCTTAGAAGATCATGTTATGGACCATCCTTACTTGGATCACATCCTGAGTGAAAAAGAACTACACATTGCTAGTCGAATCAACTCTAGTGACTTCCTAATCGATGTCCTGATGACCTACATTACATGCGTCGGCATTAGACCTCAAACATGGACAGTCATGCTACCTTAGAGTACAACCCACAATTTTACTCTTGGATCATGCAAAAATAAAAGCATCACACCCATGCACTTAATGCCCTTAACCCTCATCCTCCAATCCTAGGAAGGATTCGCATCATTCTCGGGGGGAGGGGGTAATAAGGTGGAAAGGAAAGGGGCATAGTTGAGAATAAAACCTCATTGAAACACGAATAATAAAAGCACAAAAAGGGAAAGAAACTAGAAGAAAACTTTAAAATCAAAACCCGAAAGTAAAAAGACAGATAAAGAGACTTTGGACTTAAGAAGAATGTTCAGGAAATGCTTGCTTGGAATTTACGGACTGCTTGAAGCAAAAATTTCCATTCTATCTTTGAAGTCCCTTTGTTTCATTGAGTAAAGTTGCAATCTTTTTGCTTTCATGTTGGAAATGGCCTTGCAAGTGAACTAATAGAAGTTGTTGTATCTTGGCAGGAACCCAAAATGACAACACAAATTCCATTCTGGGAAGAAGAGCATAACAGGTATTGGTTGGTTGTCAACACAAGAGTCTTCAACCAACTCAAGTGTCGTAGCATCGGCAACCTGAGGGAACTTATAAATGTTGAAGATATAGTGAAGAGGATGATTGACCAGTACAAGCTTCACAAATACGTGGAAAAATCTAGCCAAGAAATCAACCATAGTAGATGAATAGAGTTCTTGAGAACCTTTGATGCAAGCAAAAGCAGAGGCACCATAACTGTCAAGAGAGGAGGCTCTCCCAGGAAGGTTGAAGTTGCACTAAGGCCAGAACTCATAGAGAAAGAATTAGTGCTAGCGAATGTCCAAGGAAAAAGATAGAAGAGGGATGTCTACAACATGCTAGAGATGACAAAGGCAAGGGTACACACTAACAATGGAATTAGCTTAGCAAACATTCCTGATACTACCATCTTGTTGCAAGCAAAATTGATGAATGCACTCTTTTCCAGTTCATAGGTGCAACACACTTATGATGAGAATCCAAGTGCCCAAGCTTGAAAGTGTTAGGAGATAGGAGCCCTAGAGGGAGTTAACTTGAATGCTTATGTCCAAAGAACCATCGAAACTTCAGCCAAGGTGCTAGCATCAACCAAAAACCAGCAGGGGTTGAGTCATTGGCTGCCACCTCTAAATCCCATCAAAGAACGCTTGCATCCAAAGCATCGACCATAGGGTTTGGCAGGGTGCGAATTGCCATTATCCAAGAGGTGGTGGAAGAAGTGGTAAGTGAAGAGGAAGTGGGGGAGACCCTTGAGAGATCATCACTCCACAAGCAAGATCAATCAAGTGAAAGAACAGAGAGCGAGGTTGGAGAACAAGAGACACCACCTAGCTGAGGAGGGCCAAAGAAGTTACAAATTAAGATTCCTCTAAAGAAGCAAGAGGAAACCAAGGAGAGGATGACAAGAAAAGAAAAGGCTGAGATACAAAAGGTGCAAGAAGAGTTAAGAAGAAGAAGAGAGGGTGAGGAAATTGGAAGAAGCAGCAAAAAGACTGCACAAGAAGGAGGAAGAAGACACGATGAAATTTATTTGCATGCCAATAGAATAGCACACCAAGGAGGAGGAGTTAGCTGCCATGAGCCCCTCGCTCATAGACGAAAGACCAAGAACAGTGCCAAGGAAATGGTGGAGAGTGAGTAAGGAGAAGGCAAACATGATGAAGTTTATTCGCATGCCAATAGAATAGCACACCAAGGAGGAGGAGTTAGCTGCCATGAGCCCCTCGCTCATAGACGAAAGACCAAGAACAGTGCTAAGGAAATGGTGGAGAGTGAGTAAGGAGAAGGCAAGGACTTGCTACATCCAATTCCACCCATTCTCATGGCCCCAACCGCAACTATAGCAACCACCCAAGGCACCACAAACACAATGAGCGAAAGTAATCTAATGGCTTGGGTGGTTTAAGATTGGCAGCTAGGTGACCAGCTAGCTCCCTTGTCAAATACTCAAGGATCCCATGAAGTTCAAGTCTGCTAGATGGGATGTGGAAAGGAATAGGTGTTGGTTGTTTGCTAAGGCTTTTGGTCATCATACAAAGTGTCACTAATAGTAGGCTCCTTCCCTTTGGCAACTAAGATGCGGTAGTTGTATGGGACTCATCGACTATCCTTGCAGCCTACTTACAATCCTCTTCATCATCTGAGAATGGCAAGTCTATGGTGGCTAGCATGTGCATCCAATCTCGCTTGTCCTCAAAATAAGGGATATACTTCATTAGTGGTCCATAAGATTTTTCGGCTTGTGAGTCTCCCTTCAAGATAGAGGAGATGGCATGTAAGTCAATCGGGATGGTCTTCTCAGTATCCATCACGACTCTTACTACCTCCAATGTGTTACCTAGGAATATAAGACCATTAGCCCAGTCTTCGATTACTCGTGCGTTCCACATCTAGGGTCAGCCTAGAAAAATATTATAGTCTACTCACTTCATAACTATGAAGTTCACTGAGAACTCGACAACTACTATTTTCAAGGGCCAGTCCTTCAATGTTCCAAACAGTTTAACTTTAATGGCATTAGCTAGTGTGACATTAAACCTTGTTGTCTCCACCGGTGGGTTATTCCATGCCTGCATGACTGCATGGCTAAGCACACTGACCTCCTGCTCTTGTATCTACAATCCCCTTTCTTGTGACGTCTCCTAATGCTACCACTAGTAGGACTATGTGCATCTTTGTGCCCTCCCATAAAGCATTTACATGCAAGGACTTAGGCATTGAGTTCAGTGTTAGGCTAGGTATCTGAGTGGATATGTCATGTTCATGCAAGTCGGCTCCTCTCAACTCAATAGATCCCTCTACCCACTAATTTAACTCTCGCCACAATGAGGGACTTTACCTAAGAAAATCCCCCATTAGCAAAGTTACAGGGGCCGATATCAATGTTATAAGTAGATTGTTAAATACTTGCCTTTCGTCATGCCCTACACTCTTTTGCCACCGATCTTGGGTAGTTTGCCTACCTATGGCATCTAGGCCTTGTCTTCATGGTGTTGCATGAGGTGCAGATACATCTCTTGATTCTATGCAAGTTGGTGAGACAAGCATGCTCACACTAGAGAGTTCGTCAATCTCATCTTCTAGGATGGGCTCGGCATCCTTTAGATGCTCTTGGGCTTCTCTCACCCACTCCTTAACCTTGTCAACCACTTCTAATTGGTGCCTTGGATCAAGATATTCTCCAATCTTGGCACTCCCCTTCTCTATTGTCTTGAGTGTTGAAGTCTCAGCCTCTGCATTTGTGGCTTTCTTCCCTCTCGTTAGCATTGTCACACTATCCATTTTTAGTGTTACTTTTGGCATCAGCCCTCTTTTTCTTCCTTCGGTGAGTCTTCTTTCCCATTGAGGGTACATTTAGATTGCTAGGTCCTACCAATGAAATACCAACCTACTTTGTTTGAGCTCTAGTCACAACATTCAGTGAGATGGAAGTGGCCTCACCATCAAGTGTTTTGACTCCAAATAGTTCCAAAGGTACAAATGGCACGATAACCCAGCTAGTGGATGACTTTTGCCTAAAGCATTTGGCATAAAAATGAGTGATTTCACACTCAGAGGGCATCTCAGGTTGATTGGCTTGCTCTCATTCAAGGCAACGAGATGAGATATGCCCTGGGTGGCCACAAGTCCACAGCATGCAATTGATTCATCGTTTTTTCCTCCTAGGCCTCTACCCCTTCCCCAACCTAATGTCATCACCGATATTGGTCTAAAATCCATCAAAATGGGGTTGGCCTCTTCATCGTAAGAGACGTAAGGGTTTACGTATGTGTCATCCTCGTTCGGCTCCTCTACATAGGCCTCACCAAAGCTTCCCTTCCCATTCTATTATCATTTTCAGTAAGGTATATAATATGATTAAGATGGTCATCGAAAGAGTTGTATCAAAGCGTTGCTTGATGGATGGGTCACAAAGGGTCTAGGTGGTCTAAGTATGCCTATGGGGTTAATGTCAATCTTGGGGACAACTGGCTTGGCATCATTAAGCACTAGGAGAGCTAATGGAGCTCCCCTTCTGAAGAGTGGTAGTCTATTTCCCAAGTAGTATGGCTGGCTATACGGCTGTGGGTATGGTAATCTCCTTAATAAATGGCAATGCATAGCATCATGGCCAAACCTATCACAATTGGCACAAGGTCTGGATCTAGGATCCATGCACTCAATTGGGAGGTGGTTCCTTTTGCAATACACATTGCACGTGAGGTTGACTAGGTCTTCTTATCATCTCTTGGAGCTTTCCCAACTCTAGCTTTGCATCCGCAAACTCCTGGCTCGAGTCAACTCTCCTTCCTTTCTCTTGGCTAATCTGGCTAGATCTCTCGCTAATGGTCATAGCTCTCTCTGAGGTTCTAGAGGTTGCACTATCTCAACTTGTGGTCCTTGAGCCTCTCTTTTTTAGCAAATCATCCACACATATGGATTCTTTGAAGACCCTAGCTAGCATGTCCCTTTGCAGGTTTGAGTTGCTCACCAAGGCCTTGTAAATCTCTTCACTCCTAATTTTTCTTATGAAAATAGTAGAGACTCCTCGCTCGCTAGGCCGCTCTACAGCTAGGATTCTCTTAAAGAGACTCTGCACATGGGTGACATAATCTCGAATATCCTCCTTACCTTTTTTATTAATGTTCATTAGTCAAACAATAAGGTTATCCGAGTACCCTGCCTCAGAGAATCTCTTAATGAAGAGACTCTTGAGATTGTTGAAGTTGTTGCGTTTGGCATTGTCTAGACTAGTGTGCCACATCCGTCCTTTATCCCCAAGGCAGAGACCAAAAGCTTGCACACATTGAACAAGGTCCGTCAAGCCATTTTCCTTGCATACCTACTTGAACTGCTCTATGAAGCTATATGGGTCATTATCGAGGAGCTGATACTTGTCGAGTTGCTTAGCAACCACAGGTATCTTCATTTGGCTCTTTGAATTTAGCATGATTCCTAGTCTCGCTAGGCCACTCCACTCTGCTCTGCAATCATGTTATCTAAGAGTCGCTTTGTGAGAAGCTCACTCAACATAAGGTGAGCTTCTAGCGCTCTCTTCCTCTCCTCATTGGGTCATGTCCTATTTTGGGTGGTTAACAAGCGCGAAGAAGTGTTGGACCTCTCACATTTCTATTTCTCCCTTTAGCCTTTGAGCTCACTATTCGTGATTGTAAGCAACTATGCCTTGTAGCACTTTCCGTGTCAATTTTCACTATTCCTCAAGGTTAGCTATAATGTCCTCAGTTGACCTACCGTGATGCTCCATCTTGGTTTGCAAGTCATATCCATTGGTCATCTATTGGATATCGACTGAAAAATCTCCCATGTCAAGCTCATCATTTTCAGAATTGGTGCTAGGGCCAAACATGTCGATTGTTTCTTGAGCCACAAAGGTGTCAATCAGGTTAATCAAGTCAGGCAACGTCGAGTCCCTAATGGTGCTATTCCTCTTTTTCTCCAAGTGATTTGGCTCATCAAGTCTCCTGCTTGAAAGTATAAGGTCTTCTCCTAATGGTGGGTTTGTTTGATTCACATTATCTTGTATGAGTTCCTTATTATTCCAAGCAGTCCTCTAATTGAAGCAATTGCCTTGTGATTAGTGCTCTTGGCTGTGCACTATACAAAATCAGGCTTTCAACTTTTCATGTGCATTTCAAGTGATTAAATATTGTGATGTGCGAATGTAAAAAATTCAATGCAAGTCTTGCTCCCCCCTTTGTTCGATTTCAGCCCAATGTGGCTTTAAAGCACAAATTGTGGCTACCCTCTTGGACTGCTAAGGGTCTCTATTGGATGCAGTTAGCAGTTGCAGTCACTCCTGCACTACCGAGAGCCAAGTCTTTGGGAGAATCTGCTCTTTGTCCTATCTACTTGCCTAAAAGCGCACTGGGATGTCCTATGGCTAGGGTGTCCCTATCTGGGTTTGGTTAGGTCAAAACAAGTCAAAATTTATGTTCTGTTCATCTGTCCGATTTTGACAGTTTCTATTCAATTCCCTGAATCGAGCGTTCAATTTTTTATTTGTTATTTCTGATTCCATTTGTTTTTTTCGATTTTTTATTTTTGACTTCGATTATGATATTTGATTTTGGAGCATATGAACCGATTTTCATGTGGATGTCCAATCGAATAGATGACCTAGTTCAATTTTGAATTTGAAAATTGGATGTTCCTAATCGGATCGAACCATCCGATCCCATGTGCGCAAACACACAGTGTGATAGTAAATCGATACATTTGGCTTCAATTCCCAACCCAGGGTCCTGCAAACTCCAAACACAATCTATGACGTATAAACAACTATGGTAGCTCACTTGTAGTAGGCATCACATGCACTGGAAGCATGCAAATCAATGCAATCTCCACTCCCTTGGTCTCATGCAGCAACCTCTCTCTCTCTCTCTCTCTCTCTCTCTCTCTCTCTCTCTCTCTCTCTCTCTCTCTCTCTCTCTCTCTCTCTCTCTCTCTCTCTCTCTCTCTCTCTAACCTTGCAAGTGAAAATCAGCTCTCTCCCTTCCTTAAGGTCTTAAACCCCCTTTCCAGCACTCCTTCAATGCCCCTTTCTCTTTCTTCCTAGATTCCAACCGCATTTTCCTCTTTTGTACCTTGATTTAGGCATGCTATTACAACAAAACCTACTATGTTTTTTCTTTTTTCTTTTCTTATTTTTCCAATCTAAATGCCTACAAATCACAAGCAAATACCGATGCTAATCAAACCGACCTATCTAAACTTCAAGAATCCAAAACACTTACTTGCAATGAAGATCAAATGCCCTTTCTTACTACCTATCTACCTCAAGCACCGGTTTAGGGAAAACCCTACTCCAATGCTCAATTCGGGTGTACAAGTACTCAAGGCTCAAATCCATTGGTTCTGCCAATGAAACCAAAATGTGGGAGCTTTCATTCGACCACCAAGACCCACGAACTACTTATTGCTCAAGCGTTTTGAGTCGAATGCTAATGGGTACCTGTCATACATAGCCTTGTGCACCCTCTACCCAATGAGTGTAGTGAGCTTCCCTCCATGCCTGATCGAATACCCTTCTCTCTCAAACCTTCCAGTAGCTCCATGATTCGAGATGCAAGCTCAAGCAACCTCAATCATCCATGTTAAGCTCCATGCTCCATAGTCGTGCAAGACAAGAGATGAGAAGAAGAAGGGAAGAAGAAAAAGAAGAGAAGAGAAGATGGAGAGCTTCTCTACCATGGTCCCTCACCCTCACACACTCACCCCCTCACTCTCTCAAGCACAAGCAAGAACAAGAAGAAGAGAAGAAGAGAAGAAGAAGAGGAGAGCCCCTTTTTGCCACACACTAAGAATGAGCTTCTTTATTCACATTTGGGCTTTTATACATACCCTAATTCCTTTTGGTCACCCATCCCCTTTTTTACATGACTGGCCATCTTGCCTAGGTCCTCTTTTCCTATTCCCTTCTATTTACATTGCCCCTTCACCTATGATGATCTACACATTACAAATTGCACAAGAGGGAGTATGGTGCTCCTTTACAAAAATTTAGGGGCACTTTTGCCTTTTCCCTTTTGCACTTGCCTTGAAATTTTAAGGTTGCCCTTATGCTTTTGGCCTTTTCTCCTCTTATTTCTTCCGTTGGACCGTTTTTTTTTTCTTTTTCTTTTTCTTTTGCTTCCTTTTTCTCTTTCTTGCACTGGGGTTAATAAAAGGACTTGGATTACATCCCTTTCCCCATGCAACACCACAATGATAGCATATCATTGGAGCTATTTCTTCAACTCTCTAAGGATGATTTTATCACTCAATTGAGCTATATGGATACTCAGCTATACCACATGAGTTATGTACAACTATTGGGCAAATTCGTACCTCAATGAATCATTTAAGGATTGAGATAGGTAGATAGAAGGGTATGGAGATTGAGGACCATGTGTACCAAGTTTGTGATAGAGAGCCAAAGAAACTAAGGATCATTTGCATCCATCTAGTCCCAGTTATTGTTTATATATTTCACATTAATATTTGCAAAAGTTCAATTATCACCAAAGCATTATGTTGCTCAATCTTTACCAAAAGTTCAATTGCCACACCAAAGCAATATATTGCTCAAAAGCTATAATTACACACTTTCTAATGTTTATAATTTTATTATAAAAAATTCTACTTCACAAATATCCATAGGTACTTAGATGCATTGCATAAAGAGGCTATCAGAGCTTAATGATAAACAATTAGCTAAAAGTAAGAACTATTTAATGTGAAATTGAATAGATATATTGAATAAAAATTTGAAGGGAGAAGCCCGAGTGAGAGCACAAGCAAGAGAAAGCACTAGAGGTGTGATCTATGGCGGATGGAGCAAGAGAGAGAGACAGAGAGACAGAGAGGATGTGGGAACTCCAATAATCACAATGTGTGACCGGTCTCCCCTATTCTATTAGTCATCCACTAAAAAAACAAAGAATGAAGTGATGGCGATGGGCGCCTACCACATGTAGTGTACAAGTGTGCGGGTACTATCAATGTAGTGAATACACAAGTAGCGTAGGCACATGTACCTTTGCCCCCAACAACATCTGACTTAAAGGTAAATATGTCCCTAGTGAGGAGAGAATAAGAAAAGAGTGATAAAGTATAAATGTACATAAAGTACAATAAGATGAGGAAAGATGTCATCTCATCCAATGCCATCAGCTTCCTAAGGAAGGCAAGATGCTCCATTAAGAGACTTTTAGTAAGTAGATCTACAAGATTTTGGTCGATTAAGAGCTTGACAAGCTCAATGGACTTGTTCTCAATGACCTCTCTTATAAAATTGTATCATGCCTCAATGTGCTTTGTCTTTGCATCATGGAAGATCAGATTCTTGGTCAACTGAATAGCACTCATAGTATCCAAATGCAATGTAGAAACCACATCAGTAATACCAAGGCTTAATATGACTAGATAGCCTAACCAAAGAGCCTCCTTTGCAAGCATCAGTGGCTACAACATACTCTACCTTTGTAGCAAATAGAACTGTACATTCATGCACCTTGGACATCCAAGAAATAGCTTCTTCAGCAAAGATAAAGACATAGCTAGAGGTGGACTTCCTACAGTCTACATGTTCTGTATAATGAGAGTCAGTGTATTCCATGACTCCTATATCCTACCCACCATATCATATGCACATATCTATATTGCCTTTAAGGTACCTCATGATACCCTTCATAACATCCCAATGCTTCCTACCAAGTGTAGCTATATAGTGTGCCACAACTCCCACTACAAATGCTATGTTGGTATGAGAGGCTATCATAGCATGCAGCAAACTACCCACTACAGATGCATAAGGGATCTTGGCCATTTTGGTCTTTTGCCCATCAAATTACAGACAATTGGTCTTACTAACCTTTATATGAGAAGGTAAAGGATAGCTAATAAGCTTAAAATCATGCATATGAAACCACGCAAGAACCTTCTGGATGTATCACTCTGATGTGCATCCCAAGAATATGTGAGGCATGCCCCATGTCATTCATCTCAAAGCTCTTCTTGAGCTAACTTTTTAAGGTATCCAACTCATCATGAGTTCTCCCACTAGCAATCAACATATTATCCATATAGAGTACCAAAATCATAAAGCTGCCATCATGCACCTTCTTTATGTATAAACATGAATCCATGTCATTGCAAGCATGTCCTTATGAATACATGAAAGCATCAAACTTGTGATACCATTCCCTAGGTACCCGCTTAGGGCTAGAAAGGCTCTTTCTCAACCTACACACTAGATGTTCCTTGCCTTTTTCCTCAAAGTCCTTAGATTACTACATATAAATATCTCATCATGCAAGTCTCCATATAAGAAAGTCATCTTGACATCCATCTAATAGAGGTCCAGACCGAGATACACAACCAAAGCCAAAACCAAGCATAAGGTAGTCATCTTGACTAAAAAAGAGAAGACTTCATCAAAGTAAACACAATGCTCCTTCTTAAAATACTTAGTAACCAATCCATCCTTGTAGGGTTGCTTGGGGTGTCCAAGCGTACTTTCAACTTGTACACCCACTTGTATGGCAAAGCATGCTTCTAGTTAGACAAAGAACTAAATCCCACACATGATTTTTCTATAGTGAGTTATACTCAAACTGCATGGCCCTCTCCTAAGAGTGGTTGTCACCTCTATGCATGGCCTCATCATAGGCAAGAGACTTACCAACATCTATCACCATAACATAATCCATAGAGGGCACAAACTCATCAAGTTGATATCTATCTCTAGTACACCACCTTAAAGCAGATTGTGGGGCATGTACATCCTATCTAACATCATGGTCATGGGCCACTAGAGTATCAGCTAGTGCAGGCTATCTAGCTGGCTGTATAGTGAAAGAAGACTCCTCCTGAAATATCACCTTGCATACCTCAACAACTTGCTTAGATTACTTATCCATTTTCTCCTCATGGAAAACAACATCATGGGGCTACAAATTACCTTCTGGGCCTTCGGATCCGCAATAGCCCATCTCACATGCATCCCCATAACCAAAAAATATGCATTTCATGAAATTAGGGTCCAACTTATTTCACTTGTCCTTGGGGACATGGCAAAAAGTCTCACAATCAAACACATGCAAATGAGCATATGAATGAGGTTTTCTAGACTATACCTCCTCAGCAACCTAATAATTAAGATAATTGCATGGGGATTGACTTATTAAATATACAACAGTAGTAACTATCTCAGCCCAAAAGTGTTACAATAAGCCTGCCTAGATAAGCATATTACACACTCAATCCTAAATCATCCTATCCATGTGCTCCACCATACCATTCTAGGGTGGGGTGTATTGGGTGGTCAACTAATGCTTAATGCCCCTCTCATCAGTAGCCAAGACTTTTCACTTCTACTTTATGGGGTATGCCTAAACCTTATGTGAGTAGTCATCAATGAATGTAACGAAATACTTTGCATCACCTAATAACTTGCAAGGTATAGGTCCACAAACATCATAACGAACAAGAGCTAGAGGCTCATCCATGCATGTTATTCTATACTTCTTGTACAAAATATGGATATGCCTACCATTAAAGACAATGATCGCAAGAATCAAAATATTTATAGTCAAGAGGCCAAAGATACTACACGTGAGTAAGCATTTTAATTTTCTTTAATGACATGTGTCCAAGGCGATGATGACATAACGATATATAGCCATTACCAAAACATGGTTAATAGACTCAAATACAAGTAAGGGATAAAGAGTGCCAAACTTGGCACCTCGTGCCAAGACAAGATTCCCATGGGCAATCTTCCTTGAGAAATCCCCAAAGGATACAACATAACCTGCATCATCCAACTATCCTAGTAGAAAGTAGGCTTTTAGTCAAAGCCGAAACATGGCATACATTATGTAAAGTAAACATACTACTTGAAACAAACTATATCTAGATACCTCCAATACCAACAATATCCAATGCCAAGTCATTACCTGATCTGACAGATCATGTCATGGTATGATAGGAGTGGAACAACTCTTGATGAGGGGTAACATGAAATGAAGCCCTTGAATCAATCAGCCAATACTAAGTATAGGTGGACAAGGCATTAGTCAATTGCAAAACATCAAGAGAAAAAGCTACAAGTATATAATCATCATCAAAATCAGTATTCACGACATTAATCTCTTTAATCTTGATGCTAGACTTACTAGGGACAATGATGTGATCATCATTCTTTTCCTACGCTTTGCCCTTTTCCTTTTCCTTGTGCTTGTCATTGGCATTTTATGGCACTGTAGTTGAATATGACCATGCTTTCCACAATAACGACAAGTTAATGCAAACTTACGACCATGGGACTTTGCAAGACTATCTATGTGACTGAGAACAAGACTTCTAAGAGTCTCTTCCACGGCAGTCATTACCACTCTAATCATTATTGCATCTGATTGTCAAAGCATGAGAACTATGGAAAGCATCAATATTCTTTCTATTAACCTCTTCATTCAATAGTGCACCCTCTACATCTTGCAATTTCAACCCATCAACATGCATATTTGCACACATAGCAATACGAAATGTGTTCTATGATTGACTAAAGTAATGTAATGAGCAAGAATTAGGGAGGAAGATTATCCTTAAAGTCAATCCCCTACGAAGACAAGTGGCTAAAAATAGAATGAAACTCGTTTAAGTGGATGGACATGGAAGTCCCCTCATTCATAGAAGGTCCATGAGTTGCTTCAATCAATACATCTAAGAGGTAAGGCTTTATATATCATAGAAATTACAAATCTTATCCCATAACTCCTAGGAGATCTACCCTTCATAGCAACATTATAGAAAACTTGTCTAGAGAGTGACAAAAATGAGCATAGATTTACATAACTCATCCAATTTAGCCCAATCCTTTGCATTAAAGAGTTTGGGCTTTAGACCCTCATGTCTCAAGGACTTAATCTACAATTTATGCACCAAGACTTGCCATATTTGTGCCTTCCAATAGCTATAGTTAGTGCCATCCAATTTGTAAATGTTAAAGACAAACATGCCGCTATAAATGATAGAAAAATAGGACAAGATCAAGACCAAGAAACAAATGAAATCAACAAAGAATAGGGATGTCCACTAACTGTCAGTCCAGTAAAAGCATCTACCCTCATAGATGATGCATAAACTTACAATTATATAATGCTAAAAATAATGATAGTAGTAAATCCAAAGCCAAATGTGAGCAATCAACTGATACAATCCAATTTTCAACTGCCATGTATATTGGAGCCCCAAGAGAGACACAAATGAAAAAGGGTTTCTACTGCAAGAAAATCTATCTTTTAACATCAACAAGTTTTTGTTTCATTCTTTAGAGAACCACAACAACGAAAAGAACAAATCTTCACACAGCATCATAGTAGATATCTCCCACGGATTTGATAGAATCAACCATAATCTTCAACATCTTCATAGAATCCATCAAAACTAACAAAAACACAAAGGAATACACCACTTCTGAATGGAAATAATCACATAGTATTCATCTTCATTGTCTTCATGGTTCTCTCTCTCTCTCTCTATATATATATATATATATATATATATATATATATATATATATATACACACACACACACACACACACACACACACATTGTTTTTCATAGAATTGGCTATATCTGACTCTCTCTTTCTCTCTCAATCAATAGTACATCATCTCCTCACTAAAATACTCAACAATCACTCATAATAATCCTTTTTATATTGCGGATGCCCCTTCCAAAAGGTGTGTCTGATATGAAAGGTCACCAGAGCCACTACAATGACTCTTCACAACTCACTAGTGTCACTTCACTTCGGTCTTCTTTTGAGTCTTCAGCAGCTACTTCTTCCACTTCCTTGAGCTCTTTTGAAATTACATTCACCTCTTTCCAAGTCTATAAAACTTTCCCAAAGTACACCCTCATATCACAGAACACATACAGAAGCATACTGAGGATTTACAAAAGCTCTACAGAAGGTCTACAGAGGTTCAACAGCAACTAAACAACAAACATTCAGCTCAAATAAAACCAAATAAACCCATCATAAATCACTCAATAAGCTATCATACAACCTCAAAATTCATCATTCAATATCCCAACCTCACTCATTCAAACAAAACAGAGCAAAACAGAAGAAAACTGAAGCTCAACAGGCTCAAACAGGATCATACAGAAGCTATCAGAACATCATCAGAACCTATCACATCAATATATCTTCATCAAAAAATATCATGAGCTATCAAAATCAATCCAAACCTATCCTAATCATTCCAAATCATTCAAAAATAATACCAAATCAATCATTCTGTCCACCTAAAACAACAAAAATCAATCAAAAATTCAATATTTTTCCACTCTCAACATATCCCCACACTTAAAATAGGAAGTGTCCTCGTGACCTAAGGAAAAGAAGAATATAAGTTCAGTAAAGAGCTCAATGTGATCTTTTGTCTTCAACAGCACTTCGTAAAATCATCCAATCAAGACCCCAACAAGTAACCTATATATCTGATAATACTACAACGAAAGGAAAACACCCTTTTGGATATTATCTCCATTTTAAAAAAATTAATAGCAACACAAACTTATAAAGGATATAAGAGTTTTCTTTAAATTAGCATCATCTTCTACTAGCTTTTAATCCAATATCGTCTTCATCAATCTAGATTCAACTTCAGCTCCATTCAACAAACGTACACATACCACAACTCACACCACTTACACAAACAATATCTGAATGGCACCTCTTTGGAAGGAAAAATATACATAGATGTATTCTGATCAAGCATCAAAGTTACAAAGGATAACGGATCAATGAAGATGATCCCTTTTAAAGGATTGATGATTTTTAAACCTTTCTAGGGATAAAGATTCATCCACAAAGGTTTTTGGAGGATTTTGCAAGAATTATAAACAACACATTCTCTCCAGTAAGATAACAAATCTGCTTGGCAAGCACAAAGCATGAAAATAAAGCACATTCAGCTGATGGATGTCCACATCTACATTGACATCCAAACATAACTTTGGCACTTGCTTTTGATCACTATGAGAGTGACGGTGCATAAAGGCTAGATACCATGAAAAATGGGCAGTCAGTCTCACTGATGGATCCAAAGATTGAGAATGAAGCTAAGCAAAATGTAAATAGTTGTGAAAGGCTTAATTTGCAGTCTTCCATTCTCCTGGAATCACAGGCTAGTTACTTTGGGGTCCCGTCAAAGAATCTCCAATACTCCAGCTTCTTCTTCTCAGGATTGTCTAATCAAAACCTTCATATTTTGTAACCAACTAAGGGGGGGTTTGAATAAAATATGAAAGAGACGAGAATGGAATAAGAAATAAAGGATGAAGAGAGGGATAAGCGAAATCATAAAAAGAAGAATAAGATAATGTAGGAGAATCTGGCAATTTAGCAGTATCAGAAAGGAAGGGAGTAAGGAAATGTGGTGGGAATGTGGACAAGAAACGAGAAGATGGAGGAGGACAAGGAAGAAGGGGAGAAAATAGCTGATCAATTATGAAAGGACATTGCGTAAAAATAGGAATATGGGGTGCATCTTTAGGTTGAAATATAAGGGGTAAAATGACATGTGGGGTATTCTGGAAAAGAGACAGATAAGCGCCATACTTATGAGCCATGTGTTGATAGGAGGTCAAGGATGGAATTAATGGTCCTAAGGCAGAACGTCTACCATAGGCCTCAAAAAATAAATAATCAAAAGGAGATTTCTTGGAAAGATGGGATAACATATCCACCCTCAATTGGTTGACATTTTGCACATGAGGCGAAGCCTTTAATTGTCTTTGATTTAAGATCACAAAATCCAGCATAGGATGCCAAGAATCCTTTGGACAGTCAGCTACTCTAGAAGAATACTTTTGAACATTTCATCAATCTTAAGCTCCAATTGGTGTACATAGAGTACTGCTTGCAAGACTACATCTCCAACATACCAAGAGAGGTCTTCATCATCTAGAATTAACAAGTCACCTCAGAGTTATATATAGGACATCAACATTGAATCTGGGACTATCGAATCCTATGGTTCTCAATCTAAAACAATGTCATTCAGTAAACCATGACAATAGTGGATATGTTCAAGTTGTGCCTTTGCCAACATTGTCTTAGGGGTGGGGATAAAGTGTTCCATTTTGGTGAATCTATCAACCATCACAAGAATGGAATCGCATCTCTTGGAGAAATTAGATCAGTGATGAAGTTTGTGACACAAATGACCAAGGGTAATTAGGAATGGGGAAGAGGTGGAACAACGCGTGAGGTTAATGGTGGGGGACTTTGGCTCTATTGCACATATCACATGTGCATACAAATTCTTTGATTAATTTCCACATTTGAGGCACCTAATAGTCTTGAGAGATAAGTTCCATTGTTATATTGACCCCAAAATATATTGTATTTGGAAGGGCATGACTTGTTTGAGGGACATGTAACGAAAGCAATCTAGGTGGTATATATAGTAGCCCTTAATACTAGAGCAGGCCTTTAACTTCATGGAAGCCTACAACACTTGTACACACTTCTTGAATTTTTCACTTGATAGTCTAGGCAAAGTGATCCTTGAAAAGTTCCTTTTGACTTGCAGAAGGAAGGTTGGATCCTTTGAACATTTGTTTGTTATTGTGCAAAGTTGGAATTATCCTAGTTTCAAGAGAACAAAGTCATGTTGGACTACATCTTCTTTTTTAGGTGCAATATAGGAGCATCGAGACAATGCATCTCATTTCCCTTATTGGTTACTAGGATTGTATGTTATGACAAAATCAAATCTAGGAAGAAAGGTACTCCATCTTGGTTGCCATTGATTCAAGACTCGAGAACTCATGAAGTACTCTAGATTTTTATGGTTTGTCATGACTATGATTTTATGGGGTAACCCCTCTAGAATATGCTTCCATGTTTCAAAAGAGTCAATAATAGCCAAAAGTTCCTTATCATACATTTCACAATCTATTTTAGATGCTAAGAATTTTCTAGAATTTGAAGCTATTGGATGTACTCAGCCATCATTATTAGCTTGGAAAAGGATAACACCAAGAATAAAATCCAATACATCAATCTCTAGCGAGAAAGGCTTGGATGGATCTACATGTATCAATATGGGGGCATAGTGAAGGCTTGTTATTTATCATTTTCTATTAATCATGTGAGTGGCATGGTGATCTTGGAATAATCCTTAATGAAGATTTGGTAAAATTTTGTGGATTCCAAGATGCATTGCATATCTTGAACAAATCTTGGTGTTTCTCATTCAAGAATAGTCTTCATCTTATTCCTATCCATTGTGATATTCTGTTTTGAGAGACAATATATCCAAGGAAGTCCACTTTTGGTTTATGAAAGGAATACGTTTAAATTTAGCATACATGCTATTATTATGTAACTTATCAAGAACTAACCACGTGTGATGCTCATGGTCTTTTTTATTCTTGGAAGATATTAGAATGTCATTACAAATATATAACCACAAAGTCACCTAGGTACTTATGGAAGATATCATTCATTAGATGATGTCGAAAGACTACTATAGCATTTATGAGACCAAATAGCATGATAATATATTCAAAGTGGCCTTATCTTATGCAAAAAGTTATCTTTCATTCATCACCATCCCTTATTCTATCAAGATTATAAGCCCCACAAAGATCAACCTTTGTGAATATCTTTGCTCTTCCAAGTCACACCAAGAATTCAAGGATCAAGGGATGTGGATAGTCCTTTGTTCTTGGCACACGTATGAGGAGATCCATCCTTCTTCTTGACAAATAGTATTGGAGCTCCTACCAATGACTTCAAGTATTGTATGAAACCATTGGCTAGATTCTCATCAATATTTTTTGCACTTCTACCAACTCATCTTGAGATAGCTTATATATTGGACCAAAGGGTGGTTAAGCTTCCTCTTACAACTTGATGGCACAATCATAAGGTTGGTGCTTGGGAAGCATACATGCTTTCTTCTTTTCAAATATATCTTGATAATCATGATATTGGAGTAGAAGATCTTGCATATCTTTATCAGTTACCAGTTTGGTTGGCAAAACATATATTAGTAAACTAAGACTTTTCTTGATTGATCTCATGAATATTTTTGTCCCATGGTCTTGCGTTCTCTCTTTTAGCAAATCATGCTAACCTTGGTTGAACTTTTTGAGAGTTCTCCAATTGATATTGGAATTGTGTAATTTGAGCAAAGGTAGACCAATGATGACTGGATTGGTTCGGCAACATATGATATTGAATGCTATGTTTGTTACTATGAAGTTTCTTGATGTTACTTTTATAATATGATTTTCATACCTAACATCACCTGAAGCAAGAGGATAGCTATCTATGACTTCTGTAGAAGCTGTGCTAGATTTATCCATGATTGTTATACAATCCCTCCTAGCAAACTTCTCATCCATGAAAGATGAAGAGGCTCTAGAGTCTACATGTGCTCTAATATCTAGTTACTAATGTTATTTATAAACACTTACCAATAACATAAAACTTGAACTAGCCTCAATGGACAAGATGGAGCCTTTTAGAGTTTTGATTTTCATCCAACAGCATGGCCTCTAGTAGTGCTATGTATCCTATTTATTTACCATATATTTTAGTCCATCTTATCATGTACAAGCTAATGGATACATCCCATATGTTTTGTATACCATGTCCTCTATGGATTCCCCTCTTTGGCCTCCACCACTTATACGTGACTACACTTGTGATTCATGATATTATCCCAGATTTTTCTTATAATGGCCACACCATATCCTCTACAACCACAACCTCTACTTATTAGAGTACAGAACCTTTTCTGAACGTTGTTGCTTTGTGATGATGAGGATGCGGAATGTTACACTTCAATTCTAAGTTAAATAATGTCAAGCCTAGCAATCTTTCTATTAGCGAGTATGTATGGAAGACTAAGAGTAGAAGATCTTGGATCTATTAAATTGTAGGTTGATGGCAATGATATAGTGGCTATATATTTAGATGGTTTGGCTAAGAAGTACAAGTAATTCCAAACCTCCATCAACAAAAGAGATACCATTCTTAATTTTGCAAATCTAATATCTATGTTGATATCATAAGAGGAAAACTTGAAGTGCATCTACATTTCTTTGTTTTTAGGTATGAAATTTTTTTCCCAAAAATAAGGGTACAATAGAGCTTTGTACTTACATCATCTTGTTAAGACAACATATTGCAATATACCTAGATCCTCCACATTACAAACATGATCCTTGAGAGCATCATCATTCCTTGTGAGGTCATTATTGTCATGGCATCTAGACTTAATAAAGCCCCATGGTATTTCTCTAGATGTCTCTCAGATAGCCAATCATCACATTTTATTGCTTGAGAAATGGTTACTTAATGTGTGTGAACCTTTGGCATTGTCAACAAAAGATCTTTCACATCATCACTCAATCCCCAATAAAATTGGCTAATAAGATAATCCTTATGCCAACTCAAATCACAAGTGAGTTGTCAGAATTTAGATGCATAAGTTGATGTCAATCTAGATCATTGATGTATATTAATGTCTCTAAAGGTAGTTGAGAATTCTCAAATAAAAGATAGTTGAGAATTCTCAAAGAAAAGCTTTGAGATCATAAAATAGAGAAGATTCCTTCTCAATTAAGGGTGTGAACCACAAGAGGGTTGTACTTGAGAGGAGTGTATTGATAATCCCCACTTGACAAGCATAATCAAAATAGCACTCAAGTTGCATGTAGATGAACACTACATTTCCTGCAAAAAACCTCTAATATTTGATCTTGTTCCATCAAAATTTTTAGGTAGGCTAACCTTTGGCTCCTTCTTGTAACTAGAAAGGAAACTAAAAGATGTTGAAAGGCCTTCTTAACGTAGACTTGCCTCTCAAAGTTCTTAGAGTCAATTTTGAAGGTCTTGGATGGATAACCCAAAAGCTTGGGACTTCTCTACTTGTAATCATGCATTACTCTCACCAAGTTCTTGAATATTTTGTAAAGTGGTCATGTCACTTTCTATCACTGTATCCATCACAACTAAGAAATATTAAGTATAGATTATTGCCAAACTATTATGAGGGTGACAAGAACTTGGCAAGGACAAGGACTGTCACCTCATAACTTACAAGAGAATAATTGGAGGAAGAATAAGAACTTATTTATTTATTACAAAAAGATGTAGTACAAGAATATAGATCTTGATACAAGACTAGATCAAAGACAAGACAAGATAAGAACTAGAGATACATGGCTTGACTAGAACTAGAGATGACTTACCTCTTATGGAACTGGAGATGACCTACCTCATAGGAGCCTCCTAACTAGTGTTGGAAAGATTGAAGGGCTTGTAGCCCTAGACTCCTATTTATATTGCAGTTGTTAAGGTTAAGGAGAAGCTTCTAAACAATGATGTCATTGATGACATAAACATCGTATATATAAGCAATGACATAAATAATGATTATATAAGCACTAATGTGAGTGTTGTTCTAGAACTTCCAAAGAACCTTCTAGGATCTTCTTAGAATCTTCTAAAACTTTTTTGAATTCTAGAAGTTATAGTAGCCATAAGATATCCTTTGCATTTAACAACGTCAGGTAAGGCTTTTATCTACGAGGAGCTTGAGCTCCACTATATTTTTTGGTCTCTAAAGTTATAGCTTTAAGTCTCTCCTATATTTTGTATTTAGCCAATAGGGTCTTGTGAGAGTGGTCATGCAAGTCCAACATGCCTTTAGTTGGGCAACAAACCTAGCACCTCTCAAAAGGGAGCTATCGAATATAAAGGGCAAGGGGCTAAAGTTTGTCTACTATGGAGGTCATCTTCATTGCAATCTAGATGGGACAATGTTTTGATACAAAGTGATTAGAAAGGATTTTGAGATTGCATTGAGGTACCACCCACCAATCTCCCTATGGTACTAGCCTCCCTAATTAACATAGGCTTGGTCAAGTCTAGTCACCCTCCGAGATGTGTTCTTATGTTGATTATACTAGGCCAAAGCCATAGCCCATTTCCATTGATCATATGGCCTATATTTATTATATTATGACTATGGGATAGATCCTTCCACTTTTAACTTTTAGAAGATTCCATTGTATTATAGGTGTGTGATGTATCAACCTCACATGTGGTCATGTTTCAATTCGTGATTACGATAATACATTCCTGAGAGATGTGGCCCTTAATATTCTCCCACAATTTGGCTCTATTCATAAAAGAGAGTGGCCCTTGCACTAACCATGCATATGTCATAAGCCCCTAAAGGAGAAGGTGGATTCCATAGCTACATCTTGGTAATATATTTAGAGTATAGGTGGTCTGAGCTCCTCCTTGATAAAGACGATAGTATCCCTTACCTCTCCTCACATTGTTGCAATGAAGCCATTGTCATAGGGAAATTCAAAGGATTTCATGTCCTCCATGCTAGTTTAACTTATTGACTAGCAAGGATATCTAGCTTTCTAAGCTTAACTAGCCTCCACATGCGGCCTTTCAGCACATTTGCAGTACATTTTAGGATATGACACTCAACTTTTGTCCCACTAACCATAGTACGGTCAAAATAGATTTCAAAAAACTTGGCGTTCTTATCAAAAAAAGGGAAAAAATATTTATATGGACAAGAGGCTCTAGCAAGCTTCTTGAGGGATACACTTTTTTTTAAGGTGACTTACATCTATTGTCAACCTTGAGTGGCTTGGAATTTTCCTTAACCGCTCTATGTTAACCCTTTCCATGATCCTTCCCATCATCTTTGCTTTGTAGATCATTTACATCATCTTTGTCTTACACATTTTTGGCCTTGCTTGTTCCTTCTTAAAGAGATACTTTAGGCTCTTTCTCTTGTATTTTTGTCTGTTTCTTGCTTTGAGACTCCAATAAAGGTGGAGCAAGAGTTGAAGCATAAGTAGAAGCAAGAGGTATAGAGATCCAAGAAAGAGAGAGCAAGATGGTATGTGTGAACTCCAATTATCACAAGGTGTGATTAGCTTCCCCTTATTCTATTGTCATATATTGAATAAAGAATAAAGTAACAATGATGAGCACCCACTACTTGTAGTGTACAATTGTGCGGGTACAATGTATAGAATAAATACAAGGTGCCTAAAGCATAGGCCCCTTTACATCCCAACAACCTCCCACTTAAAGGCAAATGTGCTTGAGTGAGTAGTAAAAGAAAAAAGAGAAAAGTACATGTACATAGAGTACAACAAGATGAGTAAAGATATCATCTCACCCTACATCGACTATCATCTTCCTAAGAAAGGCATATCATTCCACTAGGAGACTTTTAGTGAGTAGATTTATAGGATTCTTGTCAGTGGAGATCTTGATAATCTCTATTTGCTTGTCCTCAACCACCTCATTAATAAAGTGGTAATGGACCTCAATATGCTTGGCCTTTGCATGAAAGACCAAATTACATGCCAACTAGATGGCACTCATAGAGTCCAATACAATATAAGAGTCATACCAGCTATTAACCCTCAAACGAACAAGGTGAAAAATCCAGAAAATCTAAAGCAAAAGACAAAGCCAAGGCAAAAGCGGAATGGAGAATGAAGGCACGCCAAGAAAATTTGAGAAACACAAGAAGTGTGAAAAATTTGTAAATCAAGGAGAGGCGCTCAAGAAAAAGCACAAGTCAATACTTTTGTAAAGAGCGCAAGGTGCACCGTGATTCATTTTAAGAGCACCGGGATCTAACCTATGCAAACTGTAAATGTAGATGGGTGGTAGGCAGGAAGCTAGGAAAATAGGAGAACAATGGAAAAAAGGACCTAGGGCCATGTAAAAAGGGGATGACCGCCCAAATGAGATTTAGGGTTTTGTATATAAAGTTCAAAAGATGAATGAGAGCTCATTCTTTGGTGTGTGGAAAAGTGGACTCTTCTTCTTCTCTCCTTCTCTTCTCTTTACTTGCTTGTGTGTGCTTGAGGGAGGGAGTGTGAGAGTGTGAGGGAGTGAGTGTGTGAGGATGAGGGATCAAGGAGATGAAGCTCTCGACCATCTCCTCTCTTCTTCTTTTCTCCTCTTCCCTTCTCTTCTCTTGTCTCACGTGCGAATCATGGAGCTATTGGAGTGCTTGAGAGAGGAAGCAACTCAATCGAACATCAAGGTAAGCTCACTACACTCATAGAGAGGGATAGTGTGTCGACTATGTGAGAGGTAGCCATTAGTGGTTACTTGAAACACTTGAATAATAAGCGATCGGTGGGTCTTGGCGGTTGAGCTTGCACTCGCCTCTACATTTTGGTTTCGTTGACGGGACCAATGGATTCAAGCTTGAGCACTTGCACGCTTCAAATCAAGCATCGAAGTAAGGGTTTCATACCCAAACTGGAGCTTGAGATAGAAGGTTTTGGGTTTCAATCTATGCTACAAGTAATTATTTTTGGTTTTTTATGATTGGTTGACTAGGAGAAGTCCATTCAGTACCCTATTTTTTATTTTTGTTGTATTTAGAATAGGATAGGTAGGAGAAATCAAAGGAAATCAGAGAGGGAAGCTTGAAGTTCAATGTTGTAAAACAGTCTTGAATATGGCAATAACAAGGAAAAATGAGAACAAAAGAGTGCTCAAATGTCTCGAGGTCGAAGGTCGAGTGATTGGGAAGGCTAAGGTGCAGGCCAGTGAGGGCTTAAGGGCCTAGGTGACCAAGGAAAACCTCATTTACAGTTCTGACTTTGTGTGTGTGTGTGTGCGTGCGCGCGCGCTTGTAGATCCAGGTCTACATCAAATCGATCAGAGCATATTAGTACTTTCAATGAGATTCAGGTATGGAATGCCCTTGTCCTACACTGCTCCTTGATTCTTGGAAATTCTAGTAGCTACTAGCAACACCTATATCTAGATTTTTGGCAAATAAGTGATCAACACGTTTTTCGGTTGGCGGAATCAGACGCCTCCCACAATGTTCAAATCTCAGAATCAGATTGAGCGAACCATCCAATTCCCATAATTGGACCACTTGGACTCGGACCATCTGATCGATTGATCGGACTACTCCAATCGGACACTGACCTATCCGACCGCGATGATCGGACCACAGAATCAAACCAACATTCTTATCCGATCAAACATACCCCAATCAGACTATCCAATATCGGACACCTATCAAATCGGACGCACAAAAATTGGACACACGACAATCGGATTGCCAGAATCGGACCAACTTCAATTGTTCGATCAAACACACACCTATCTGATTATGACAATCGAGGACCCGAACCTGTCCGTCGATCCCCACAATCAGACACTGGTAAATTGGATGTCTGATTCTCAAAATCGAACACATCTTGAGAAGGAAAACCTGGGAATTTGATGAACCCCAGCTAACGAGAAGCGTGACCTGCACTGGAAGAACCCATTGAACACCTCACACGTAGTTACAAACCTAGAGATTGTGGTCGAACAGTCTGAAAAGGGTGGTTGGTGTTGTGGGCTGATTGCAAGACCCCAACTCAACCTGGACCAAGCCGAACGAGATAGCACAAGAACTAAACGCATGACCCTATCATACCACCCCATAGACAAGAGCACCGGAGCTATGCGCACTTTGTTTTTTACCTCACTTTGGGTTCCATCACTCGAAGCTTAATTAAGGAAAGCTAAAAGCCTAATTTCGCACAGTGCACAGAAAAGAGCACACACCCACGCACAGAGTGAGGGTAAGTTGACTGATTATTAGTAACAAGGAACACACCTGGACTTAAGGACTTGAAGAAACCCACCAATAAGAGAAGACCCAAAGACATAGAAGCGATATCGAATCCCCAAAAGTAGAATCAAGCAAAGACCACGGCCAAAAATATTTAAACGCCACAAGAATGGACAATACCACGGAAGTGGATCTGCCCAGCCTTATCAACTTGATCAACACCTTGGCAAAACAGGAAGCCCTAGATATGGAAGGAGGCAGCTCATGCCATAGAAGCAACGAGGAGCTTAACCTAGGAGACTTTACTGAGGTTGTCCAAGATTTAGTGAATCAATACGACACTAAAAACTCGGCTAGAACGCCACGGTAGACCAGCAGAGGACATCATAGCAAACCTAGAGGAAGAGAGAAAACTAGCATGCAGGGCTCTGCAAGGTCTGGCTGCATACAACCAGGATCAGCAAACTAGGAACTTGCGTCAGAGCTTAGAAATGCAAGAGATCCAAAGAATGCTAGCCTTAGCAAGCAGGAATCAGTGTCAAAGAAGAGCGAGAGAGCATTGCAAGGAGATCTCACACTGAGCGAGCTCCTGACAAAGCATCTGCTAGATAACACGGCCCCACAGAACAAAGCGTTGCAGCATTGGCAACATTGCTACTGATGGGGTTGGGAGTCAACCAAGGCTCTAAGAGTCAATCGAAAATCCATGTGGTAGCAAAGCAGTTGGACAAATACCAAGGTATCGATGACCCATACAGCTTTGTGAAGCAATTTGAGTAGGTTTGTGAGGCCAACAGCCTCACTGATCCTACTCAATGCTCCCAAGCCTTTGGACTGTGCTTAGGCAATAGGGTCCGACTTGGTACACAAGTCTAGATGCTGTAGAGCATGATAATCTCAATGGCTTGAAAAATCTCTTCATTAAGAGATTTTCCAAACCTGGATACTCCGATAACCTGTTAGTGTGACTTATGAACGTTAAGCAGAAAGAGGGAGGATATCCAAGATTATGTGACCCACGTGAGGAACCTCTTCAAGAGAATCCCCTAGGTGAGAGACCAACCAAAATGGCAGTATCCACAGTATTCCTCAACGGAATATGAAGTGAAGAGTTCTACAAAGCCTTGGCCAGCAACTCAAGCTTACAACGAGACACGCTGGCAAGGGTCTTTGAAGAAGCTATTAGAGTGGATGATTAGCTCAAGGAAAGAGGCTCCAAAGGATCGAATCAAGAAGATTTCACTATGCTAGGAATGCCGAGAGAGCCTCAATGCCGAGTGAGAGAGCAAACCCACGCACGTAGGACAAAGGGAAGGACACTGAGTCATTGGTAGAGATCAGGATGGACATAGCCAAACTACAGGAGATGATGAGATGAACAACATGCCCACACCTCCAATGTGTGCATTGTGGCGGAAACCACTTGCCAACTGAGTGTCAGGACCCTAGGTCACGACCTTTTGCTAATTGTAGTAGATTCGGCCATGACACCATGCATTGTCGATTACCTGAGAGGCTCCTATACCCACAGCTTTACAGTCAACCCCACCTTGCGAGAACAGGCCACCAAACTTCTTTGGAAGGGGAGCCCCATTGGCTCTTATGGCACCAAATGATGCTAAGCCTACCATCCCTAGGATGGAGATCAATCCTATAGGTATCCCTAGACCGCCTGGACCCTACGTGACCCATCCACCGAGTGATACCCTAGTCCACTATGTGGACGAGCCTAGCAACGATGAGTCGTACGTAAACCCATACATGTCATACGATGAGGAAGGCAATGCTATCCTCATGGACTATCAACCAGTACCAGTGATGGCATTGGGAAGAGGGAGAGGTAGAGACCTAGGAGAGCAAGCCCAAGAGCCAATTGTGTGCTTTGCGGTCATCCAGGACGACATATTTCTTTGCGCTGCCCTGAAAGGGTGCAAGTAAATAAAGATAAGGATGACTTAAGATGCGTAAGTGTGGAATCGCTCATCTCTTTTTCGATTCCCCTAGACAAAGGCCATCCTCTAGTTCGGGAAATGAGCTATTGATCCCATTGGGGTTGTTCGGTGTCGAGAGACTCGATGGGGAGGCAACACCTATTCCATTCCAGGTCATGACCCACGCACAGACAAAGTAGGTCATCATATCATTACCAGGGCCTAGCAACCTTGACGCAACCTCAGTTGGAAAGAAGAGTCGGAGACAAAGGAAGAAAAGATCGGATGCTAAGGTCACCCTCAAAATCGAAAGTGCCACAACACATCCGGTTGGAAGGAGAGTCGTGGACACTGAGGAAGAAACGTCTGCTCCACGGATGGGTGAAAAGGACAATGCTAAGGTCGGGGAGCTCCCCAATCCAAAGCACCAACTCAAAGCCATCAAGAAGGTGACAGAATGGGTGAGGGAGGCCCACGAGTGCCTGAAGAATGTTGAGCCCATACTAGAGGGTGAGATCGACAATCTCTCAAGCATAGACACCCCAATCTCTCTCCCACAACCAAAAAAGGCAGTGGAACCACAAATTGGGCCACCTGGACAAAGTCTAAATGCTTTAGGCTAGCAAAATAATCAAGGCCATTGGCCAAGAACCACAGACCTAGAAGATAGGCAAGTGACTAGCAACCTCCTCAATACATTGGTGACCACCCTGGTAACTCTAAGCATAGGCAACATGCTTAGGCACCACCCAACACTATGGCTGGAGCTAAAGCAGTGGGTTGAAGAACCAAATGATCCAATTGCCACAGACTTGCCTAAGCATGATGCAGAAACTCAAATACCAAGCCTTACACTGCACTCCATACCTAAATCCCTGCACGTCAACACCTTTTGGGAAGGCACAAAAATGCATGAAATCCTGCTAGTCCTAGCACTGAGAGATGTCACCAAAAAGGGGATCGTGGACATAGGGGCAGGAGTGAGTATACTAAGCCATGGGATACTCCAAACTTGGGGTAACCCACCAGTTGAGATTGCTAGGTTTAACGTCACATTGGAAAATGGAATGAAGGTGAAGCCATTCGGAGCGTTGAAAAATTGGCCAGTAAAGATCGCAGGGATCCAATTCTCTATTGACTTCATAGTCATGAAGGGAGTGGACTGCGACATCCTACTAGGCCAACCCGGGATGCGCAACGCAAGAGTCATAGAAGACTGGGGCAACGGTCTTATCTTCTTGGGCAATCGAACAGAAACTATGAGAGTGGAGATGGACACTCGGAAGACTACTTCAGTCGAGCTAGATGCCATCTCCACCATGCTAAAGGGCAATGGACAGACTAGGGGATCCTATGGAGCCCTTACCAAGTATATCACGTGCCCTGAGGACGAACGAGACTAGATGCACGTTCTAGCTACCATCGACCTACCATTCTCAGATACTGAGGAGTACGAACAAGCCATCAAGGCGACTAACCAGTTCAAGGACACACCTTCAGTACCAGTCTTCTACATGACGACCGGGAGTCCACATGGAAGACCCACTCATGTTGCATTCCGAGTCCCAAGCAATAGACACGAGCTCTAGGAGATCCTAGGATACTTATCAAACAAGTTGGCATTAAACTCAAAGTATGTGTGAAGAAAGCATGCATTTGTGGGAAGGCATGATCTACCACTCATTAGCTTCCCATTGCTCTAGTGGCAGTTCATGCCCTTGCATGATGGAGAATGAGGGAAATAAAAGTTATAGACAAAAGGAAATTCAAAGAACAAAGAACATGTTTGAACTTCCAAGCTATAGAAGATTGTGTTATTAACTTTCAAAGCAATGGAGCATGAACCATAGTGGGGTACCTTGTGAAGTCTACTTCTTCGTCTTGCTCAATGCCCTCTCCACGATCAATCTCTTTCTCGGTGCTCTCTCTGGTGCAGCAATGTAGGAGGGGACGAGCCTCAACCCATAGTCAAGCCCATGCGTGATTAATACAACCTCTAATTCTTCTCTCTTTTCCTATTTGTTTTTCCCTTGTTTAAATACCGCAGTGAAGGTCGGATATTGGGCAATGGCACACGCCCACACACACACACACACACAGCAGCAACAATAGAGAGAGAGAGAGAGAGAGAGAGAGAGAGAAAGTGACATGCACAATATGTAGGCACAAAGAGTTGTACCACTCCTAGGGTTTTTGATAGTTACGTGTAATGGACTATAGTAGTGCTAAGGGTTTGTTCACACCTAAGCACGTCTAAAAGGCATGGTGGCCCTTTATTGCCAACATAGCAGCAAAAGTAGAAGGTTGACAAGTATCACTATCAATTGAACTTCTGTGAAGGTCAATGGCCTTGTCTCAAGATCTACAAGTAGTGTTTGCAATACTTTGGGGAGTTTTCACCTAAGCTATCAACTCAGAAGAAGAGCACTTATGCATCATTAAGAAGCTAAATGATGTGAGTTATCAGTTGGATATACCTTCCAATTGAAAGATGCATGCAATGTTTCATGTCAGTCACATTGCAAGCTACCGCGGACCTATCCTTTCCATAACCCAATACTAGGAGGAGTCTAATTTAGAAGATAATACCAACTTCATGAGTTTGTCATGCCAAAAACAAGTTGCTTCATAGGTACAAGAAAGTTACACAGCAGAACAAGTTTCAATATTTGCTTAGGTTTAAAGCTTCCCCATGCATGAGGCACTGTAGTCATATGAATTTCACTTCAAGCCAAGTCTTATCCCTTTACTTCAGATCTAATTGACTCGTGCTATAACAATGCTAGTTGTACATAGGTGTAACTAGCCTAATATAATAAGTGATAAGTAAGTGGTCATTTGAGGATCTTAATGACCATTGACATGCTTAGTGTAGATATGCATACCTATCTAATCAAGGAGTTCACCATCAATGTCCATTGCCCCTCAAGCTCAACTACATCTTTGCAACTTCAAGTGAGCTTCGAAATTTTCAATGCTTCCTTGCACCCAATGCCTTTGTGAGAATGTTATATATTTGGTCTTATATGCTAACATATACCATGTTGATCTCTCTTGCAAGCACTTGCTCTCTCACAAAATGGTAATACACCTCAATGCGTTTTGTTGTAGCATGGAGCTCAATTGAGCATGACCCAACTCTCCTTTCACTCCTCTCAACTCCTTTCCATCTCTTCTCAGCTCAGTTTGAGTACTGGACTCTTTTTCTATTCCTCATCCCCTTTGCCACATGGTATCTCAAAATTAATAAGTCAATTAAAAATTCAAATAGATACTCCTACAAGAACCCACGAAGGAGAGGGTAGAGGTTTAAACATTTTAAGACTCAATTTTCAGTGGGTCATACATTGCCACATGCACAGAGTTTAGGCTAGCACTTGGGAAAATTGCTAGGCTCTAAGAACAAGCAAAACTAAATTTTGTATGATGGTAATTTGTCATATCTCTAAGCTACATATCAAAAGAAGTACTTAATGCTTCCAACTATTGCTTGTGTCCTTGTGCTCACCTCCTGTCCTCCTTCCTAATCATCCATCCAAAATCCTCACCTTATTACCCACAGGAAAATGGTCAAGCCGAATCAACAAATAAAATCCTAATAAACGTCCTGACTAAGGTCGTCTCTACTTCACGCAGTGATTGGGATAACAAGTTGATGGCAGCCTTATGGGCCTATCACATGGCTTACATGACAGTTATAGAACAGACCCCCTTTAGATTGACATATGGCATAGAGGCAATCCTCCCCTTAGAATTCTTCGTACCAAGCCTGAGGATCGCCCTTCAAGAAAGATGGGATGGAAAGGGGGCATGGATGGAACGCTTGATTGAACTCGAATGCTTAATGGAAACCTGGCTTCTAGCCACCCATGTGCTCATATGCGAGAAGGCAAGACGAAAATCTGGTATGACAAGCATGTTAGGCAGCGCAGCTTCAAACAGGGTGACTTAAGACTCCTATACTCAGTCAAAGGACATAAGCAAAAGCTGAAGTTTCAGGGGCTAGAACCTTTTAAGGTTCGGACCATCCGTCGAACTGGCAACGTAGAACTCAAAACCCTAAAGGGTGAAGGCATAGGCTTCTTCAATGGCAGCCGCATAAAAAAGCTGGTTTGACAAGCATGCCGGGCAGCACAGCTTCGAACAGGGTGACTTAATACTGCTATACTCAATCAAAGGATATAAGCAAAAGTTGAAATTTCGGGGGCTAGGACCTTTTAAGGTTCAGACCATCAGTCGAACTGGCAACGTAGAACTAAAATCCCTAGAGGGTGAAGGCATAGGCTTCTTTAATGGCAGCCACATAAAAAAGCTGGTTTGACAAGCATGCCGAGCAGCGCAGCTTCGAACACGGTGACTTACTACTGTTATACTCAGTCAAAGGACATAAGAAAAAGTTAAAGTTTCAGGGGCTGGGACCTTTTAAGGTTCGGACCATCAGTTGAACTGGCAACGTAGAACTCAAAACTCTAGAGGGTGAAGGCATAGGCTTCTTCAATGGTAGCCACATAAAGAAGTACTTCCCTTGCACACACCCATTGCATGAGCCCCTGATGCCAGCACTCCTTGTCCATGTACGAGTAGCCAATATCACTGAAATGGACGATGAGGATGAGGAAGCAGTACCACTAGCCTACCTCAACATGGCAATCACTGCTAGGCATGCATGCACCATCAATGCATTGATTGATGAGGGAGCTGATTTCAATATCTTAACCCATGACCATTGGACCCAAATTGGCAATCCGCCATTGCAACTTACTAATGCTAGCCTCACCCCTTATGGAGGCCAACCCTACAAACTTATGGGAAAGTGCAAGGTTGCAGTTTCTATCGAGTCTGAGAGCGTGCCGATAATTTTCTATGTGTTGCCCAACACTAAGGAGGCAAGAATGAAATCTCTGTTAGGACGAGAACTTTCAAGAGGCAAGCTCGTTGCAATGTTGACTACGAGTTGCAGCACATCCACCTAGTCGTGGGTGAAATTCGCATAGTTACAGCTTTCAGCAAGGGCGGTGTGACTCCTTCCAAGTCCACAAAGCCACCTATAAAGAACCCACCGCCAAGCCTCAAGAGGGGGGTTGTGACTTGTCACAGCCTATCCGGCCTCGAGGCCAACAACCCACTAGAACCACCACTGAAGCCCATAAACCCCAATTCAAATGGGTACCTAAATAGGGAGTGCCACCTAGGAATAGAAACCCATGGCCTTGCAAGGCTAACAATCCACACCCAAAACCTAGGAGGCCAAGGCAGAACCCTAAACATCGACACACAGTCAAGCAGCATTGGGTCTCCAGGACCTTATTGCGCACGCACAGCTACTATGAGGGTAACACCTGGATTTGGATGCCTAATGCCAAAATGACCAAAGGCCCTATGCAAGCACCACCCTCAAGCTTGACCACCTGCAACATCATGCCAGAAACACTCAAACCACCAGTGCATCAAGCCGCTAAACCCATAGAACCTCCAAAGCCTAGCTTCACAAGGCCTAAACCAATCTATCGCCCACAATCATCGACCGCTACTAACAAAATGCCCAGTTCTAGCACACATGATGCTACTCAGATCTCAAATGCATCTAGTGGCATGAAAATTGCAACCACCACCAAAACCAACAGACGAGAAACCCAGCTCAAACTTGAATAGTAAACCACGCTGTGACCATTACCAAATGAATTATCTAGCCTTGTCAAACTTCAACCACCCCTGGCCTTCAACCCTCTTATGAGCGATGGTCAATTCTAACTTTGGCCATAGACTTAGCCAAAAATATGGGGGACGACTTGGTTTCTTGCCTTCGATGCTTGGATGCTACTTTCATGACATTGGCTAGAAGCTACGATCGACTAGATCTAGGACTCTTGGAAGAACCTATAGCGATGCAAATGCGCACACTCCCTTGCTCTTGGGAGGAGTTGGAATTCGTATACGTTAAAGCTTTTGAAGCAGTTGCGGAGTTAATTGCAACCAAGGTATCCAAGGAACAAGCAGTTAAACAGTGTCTCATCACATTGTATAGCAAGAGCATGATCATGGCCACAAAGCAAGAAATCGAGAAGTTGCAATGGCTTGCCAACAACAATTCCCCCTTCTTGCAAAAATGGCATGCTCTACGATTGCAATGGGAACTAGAGGGACGCCAAACAATGACCAACATTGAACAGCAACGCAAAATCAAAGCATCTGAATATGACTATGTCGCTCCAACTTCATATAGGGTGTTGACTACTCTCCATAATCGGCCCATGGAAGACCACATTAAAGAACACCCTTATTTAGATCGCATCCTCACTGAGGACGAGTTGCATGTTGCTAGCACAGTGGCCTTTCGTGACTTCTTACTTCATGTCTTCACTTACATTACACATGTGGGTATCCACCCTTTCGATATGGATAGCTATGCTTGGTTAGAATATAATTCGAGTTTCTATGCCTGGCTCACGAGAAAGTAAAACATTAAGATGGTGTGATAAAGGCCCTTCATTTTCTAACCCTCTCATCCTAGAAAGGATTCTTTTCATTGTAAAGCAGGAAGGGGTAAGGTGAATCAAACCAAACACATAGAGAAAATAATAGAGGAAAGGCACACATTCCAAGGGTAAAATCCAACAACTTGTGATTAAGAAAAGGTCAATAAAAGTTAAAATCAATAGACTACAAGGAGGAAAAAGTCTACTTCAGCACATGAGCATTTTAGTTCAACAAGCATGTAGTCATTTCCTGTTGCTTGCAATTACTCTGAAAACCACTAATGGTGAATATGGCTTTATGAGACCGGCACCCACCATGGCAAGACAAGAAAAGGCTAGCAAATTACCTTTTTCAGAGGAAGAACAAGCAAAATATGGACTTTTGGTGGAAACGCAAGCCTTCAACTAGTTCAAATTCCGGCATATCTTCAACCTAGATGACGTGGCCATTGAAGAATGAGCGGTAAGGCAGATCATCGAGCAATGCAATCTGTCCAAATATGTGGAAGCAATGAGCCGGGGAGTGTCCTACTTCAACTATGCAGAGTTCCTGAGGACTTTTCACAGAAATCGCGGCACCATAACTATGCATGAGGGGGAGGAAACTCGCCAAGTGCAAATCGAATTGACCCCAGAGCTAGTGGAAAAGGCATTGGGCCTGGTAAACAAAGTAGAAAGGAAGCCAAAAAGAGACATATATGCCTTACTAGGGATGGACAAGGTAAAAGTCCACACCAATGAAGGCATCAGCTCGATGGATATTCCTGATCCTGAAATCCAACACCAAGCCAAGATGGTGCACACACTATTTTCTAACCAAAGATACAACTCCATAATGAGCCACATCAATGTCCCCCTGCTAGAGAGTGTCATAGCAAGGTCGTTGGATGAGGTCAACCTCAACGGGTTTGTGAGGAAGACCATTGAGACCTCAACAAAAGCCTTGGCAACGAGAGGGTAGCCCGTTGGAGGAGAATCTCCCGCCACCAAGGCTAAAAGGAAAGATTCGTCTTCAAAGGTTGCGACCATTGAATTTGGTGAGGTCCTCATTGCAATCATCAGGGAAGCCCTCGGACATGAGCAAGAAGAAGGAGAAGAAGGGGTGGACAAAACACCAAGCAAGTTGCCACCCACCAAGAACGAGAGGCACAATCTAGTGAAAGGATGCTAAGTGAAGAAGAAGAGGGCAAGGAACAAGAAGAGCAAACTAGCCAAGGAGAGGCTAGGAAGACAAAGAAGAAAACTGCACAAGAATAGCAGGAGGAGAAGAGGAGGAAACAAGAAAGGGCAGACTTGCAAAGGGCCCCTAGGAGTCCAAACAGGTCGAGGAGGAGAGAAAGAAAAAGCAAGAAGAGGAGGAGAAGGAACTGAGGAAAAAAGAGGAGAATGACATGCCCCTTGCCACACACAGGTCCATTGAGCAGCAGTCCATGTACGATGAGCCAGAACCTGCAAGCCCCATCAAAAATGAAAGGCCAAGCTCAAGTGCCTATGTGCCTGAGTTCGTGCCACTTGTAGTGTAAGAAGGCAACGGCAAGGCTCTGATCACCCCCATCCTTGCCCACTTTACATCCGCTACCACCACCGCCATTTCCACTCCTAGTTCTACGACCCAGGTGGACACCAAAAACCTAATGGCTTGGGTTCAGTACTTTGTAAATAAGGAAATGAACCTAGGAGCAGGAGAAGGAACCCTCTTGGTAGGGACCAAAAGATCCGCAGTAGCAGACATCGAGTTGAGGCAAGACCCTAAGAAGCAAAAGGTGGCAGGCTCTATAACCTCTATCCACGCAACAGAGAGCCCACCCGAAGACTACGATGAGTATGTCAAAGAGCTCCTCTCTCAACTAGAGAGAGCCAAGGAGGAGAAGACAACCACTGTAGTAAATCTTGAAACTGAAAAGGAGGTCATGGCGGCATTCCAGCTAGAGAGAACACGCCAAATGTCCATGGCCCAAAGGGAATTCAATGAGCTGAAAGAGTAGCTCTACAAGCTAAGGAAGAGACAAAACCTGAATAGCAAGTGTTCTTAAACGGAGAAACCAAGGCCACACAATGACGACAGTAGCACAATGAAGAGATTCTGGCACTCTACGAGGGTCTGCAAGCTCAAATGGAGAAACTCACTAAAGCCACAAAAGAGCTGGAGGAGCTGAGGGAGGAAAGAGCTCACATGTATGATATAGAGATGGAGAGACTAACCCAAGAGGCTACCTCGGCACAAGAAGAGAAGCAATAGCTAAGGGCAAAAATGGAAGACCAAGAACATAGGCTAACAATGTTGGCCCAAAGGCAGGGGAAATCCTTGAAGACATGAACAAGAGGGCGAAAGAATGGGCCAGAACAAAAAAAGGGTCAAAGCTTTGGCACGTCGCCTCGCTCAAGCAGAAAAAGAAAAAGATACTTGCCGAAAGCAGAGCAGAGGTTGCCCAAGTGAGCTTCCACACCCAACAACGTGCCTTCCTAGAAACCATATTGGACGTCACCTAGGCAAAGGAGGGAGAGTCCATGGAGGCAATGAAAAGGAAACTGGGAATGGCTCGTAGGGCACTAAAGGCTAGACTACAGATGCTGCCACAACCTAATGGAGTTTGCCCAAGCTTGGAAAAACAATGCCAATATCTCCTATTGGCAGGCCTGACCTCACAGGAAGTGGACACACTTAGGTTTCTTAAAGAGGAGCAGCAAGAGGGAGGTGGATGTGAACTTTGAAATGGGACCACATGAAGATGAGCTTGTCCCACCGACTCTTTCCCCGAGGCCTAAAGAGAAACAACACACAGACTCCTCCACAGAAAGAAAGGCAACACTAAGAGAAAGAAGAAAGGAAATGGTGGAGGAGACAAGGAGAAAATGGAATGCCAGGGGAGTGAGGGCACCCCATACACCTATCCCACCATGTGCGAATGATACCCCAACAAGCTTTCACACTGACCTCATAATCTGGGAGAGGCAAGAAATGGCCAAGACCCCCTTCGACCTCAACTTCCAATTCCCCACCATCCTGCATAGAGTGTTACCTATCAAGGTGGTGGAGGAGGTGATTAACATCAGAAGCAAGCTCGGACAAAGATGCTGGAGGAGAGAGAGCAGAACCCCACATTATGGGCCACATAAGACGCCTAACTTTGGAAAAATAAAGTTTTTTAAGTACCACGGTTTGTGCCCAGCTACACGAATGCCAACCTACATGGAGAGGAAGGGTCTGTGACACCAACCTGGACACTTGGATGGCCTTTTGCAACACTCAACCCTTCAAGCAGAATGACCCAACCTTTATGCCCTACCCTCGAAGAGTGGGAGTGGATTTTGACTCTAGTGTCCATGGCCATTATGACTTCCGTGTAATCTATAATCCTCATTGTACTACATATGAAAATGCCCTCGTCTTCATGTCACAAAACTTGTATGATACTCTAATCCAATTCACTAACCAATTCTCTTCATGCCTTGACCCTACCTTTATTGCCACTTGTAATTACCTTAGATTGCTTAGGATACTCTTTAGGCAGGACCCCACCCTGTAGGAGTGCAACCTCCCAATGCTCCATTTTGATCCTAACGCTATAGACAGTTGCATAATGGCTTGGCTAATGATGCAAGCCACTCTATTGCCTTCATTTTTCTTGGCTCTACTAGAGGATATGAATGATAGCCGCTTCACCCACTACAATCATCCATTCCTCTCCACCACCACCCTTCAAGTCCGCCTAAACCTCAAGGGGTATCTCCAAAGCTGTTGATTCCTTAATAAATCTATTAAAGCCCCCTTCTCCACCTCACTTCAATGATGAAGATTAAACTTCTGCCACAACTATGTAACTTTATTATTATTATTATATTTTCATAAAAAGAGAAAAAATAAGAATAAGAAGAAAAGGAAGAGAAAACGAAAAAGATATCACACGTTGCCATCGCAAGTTGCACATCCACCCCACAGCCAGTGCACCTAGGGGTCCTCAAGTTAGGTGCGTCCGGTGGCCCTAGTCGGCCGGCTCCGTTCCTAACCCGCTAGCCTCATTTTGATCCCCAACTTCTCGCTTAGGGCACATCAAGGGTAGAACACACCCAGGAAGGTAACAGTCGCTTGTGGTTAGACGTGTCACCCTCCGTGCGCACAATGCACCACATGACACTAGCACACACCCACACGTAATGCACCTTTATTTTCGTCCCAGGTACAACCAAAGGCCCCATCACTAGCTTCAGTGACCCCATCATCCATGTGAAAGGTGAGAAGGATCGAAGCTTGCTTGGAAGTGAGCTATGGCGGAGAGCAAGAGCAAGAAAAGAGAGACACAAATAGGAACTCTGACAGTCACAATGTGTGACCAGACCTTCCTTTATTCAAAATGTCACTAAAAGAATAAAGTAACGGTGATGGGCATCTGCCACCTGCAATGGTGGGTACTATCAGTGTAGTAATACACATGCAGCTAGGCAAAGGCGCATTTACCCCCAATAACCTCCCACTTAAAGGCGAATCTTTCCCAATGAGGAGTCAAAAGAAAAGGAAAAGACATGTACAACAAGATGAGGAAAAATGACATCTCATCCAATGCCCATCAATCTCCTCAGGAAGGAAAAGCGCTCAGTAGTGAGACTTTTCGTGAGTAGATCTGCAAGATTTTTGTCAGTGGAGATCTTGACAAGGTCCATTGACTTGTCCTCCACGACCCCACGTATGAAGTGATACCTCACCTCAATGTGTTTTGTCTTCGCATGATGGAAGACCGAATTCTTGGCTACCTCAATAACACTCATAAAATCCGAATGCAACGTAGGTCTAGCATCAATCCCAAGGTCATGAACCAAACGGCCCAACCATATGGCCTCCTTGCAAGCCTCAATGGAGCCGCAACATACTCGGCCTTAGTGGTAGAGAGATTTGTACACTTTTGAACCCTAGATATCCAAGAAACAACACCTCCAGCATAGGTGAAGACATACATGGAAGTGGACTTCCTACTATCTGCATGTCCTGCATAATCGAAGTCTATGGAGCCCACAACTCCTATATCCTCGCTTCCATAAGAAATACACAAATCTGTTGTGCCCTTCAGGTATTTCATGATACCCTTCACGGCATCCCAATGCTTCTTGCCAGGTGTAGCCATATAGCAAGCCACAACACTAACTGCAAAGGCAATATCTGGACGAGTGGCTATCTGTAATGGACCTCAATATGCTTGGCCTTTGCATGAAAGACCAAATTACATGCCAACTAGATGGCACTCATAGAGTCCAATACAATATAAGAGTCATACCAGCTATTAACCCTCAAACGAACAAGGTGAAAAATCCAGAAAATCTAAAGCAAAAGACAAAGCCAAGGCAAAAGCGGAATGGAGAATGAAGGCACGCCAAGAAAATTTGAGAAACACAAGAAGTGTGAAAAATTTGTAAATCAAGGAGAGGCGCTAAAGAAAAAGCACAAGTCAATACTTTTGTAAAGAGCACAAGGTGCACCGTGATTCATTTTAAGAGCACCGGGATCTAACCTGTGCAAACTGTAAATGTAGATGGGTGGTAGGAAGGAAGCTAGGAAAATAGGAGAACAATGGAAAAAAGGACCTAGGGCCATGTAAAAAGGGGATGACCGCCCAAATGAGATTTAGGGTTTTGTATATAAAGTTCAAAAGATGAATGAGAGCTCATTCTTTGGTGTGTGGAAAAGTGGACTCTTCTTCTTCTCTCCTTCTCTTCTCTTTACTTGCTTGTGTGTGCTTGAGGGAGGGAGTGTGAGAGTGTGAGGGAGTGAGTGTGTGAGGATGAGGGATCAAGGAGATGAAGCTCTCGACCATCTCCTCTCTTCTTCTTTTCTCCTCTTCCCTTCTCTTCTCTTGTCTCACGTGCGAATCATGGAGCTATTGGAGTGCTTGAGAGAGGAAGCAACTCAATCGAACATCAAGGTAAGCTCACTACACTCATAAAGAGGGATAGTGTGTCGACTATGTGAGAGGTAGCCATTAGTGGTTACTTGAAACACTTGAATAATAAGCGATCGGTGGGTCTTGGCGGTTGAGCTTGCACTCGCCTCTACATTTTGGTTTCGTTGACGGGACCAATGGATTCAAGCTTGAGCACTTGCACGCTTCAAATCAAGCATCGAAGTAAGGGTTTCATACCCAAACTGGAGCTTGAGATAGAAGGTTTTGGGTTTCAATCTATGCTACAAGTAATTATTTTTGGTTTTTTATGATTGGTTGACTAGGAGAAGTCCATTCAGTACCCTATTTTTTATTTTTGTTGTATTTAGAATAGGATAGGTAGGAGAAATCAAAGGAAATCAGAGAGGGAAGCTTGAAGTTCAATGTTGTAAAACAGTCTTGAATATGGCAATAACAAGGAAAAATGAGAACAAAAGAGTGCTCAAATGTCTCGAGGTCGAAGGTCGAGTGATTGGGAAGGCTAAGGTGCAGGCCAGTGAGGGCTTAAGGGCCTAGGTGACCAAGGAAAACCTCATTTACAGTTCTGACTTTGTGTGTGTGTGTGTGCGTGCGCGCGCGCTTGTAGATCCAGGTCTACATCAAATCGATCAGAGCATATTAGTACTTTCAATGAGATTCAGGTATGGAATGCCCTTGTCCTACATTGCTCCTTGATTCTTGGAAATTCTAGTAGCTACTAGCAACACCTATATCTAGATTTTTGGCAAATAAGTGATCAACACGTTTTTCGGTTGGCGGAATCAGACGCCTCCCACAATGTTCAAATCTCAGAATCAGATTGAGCGAACCATCCAATTCCCATAATTGGACCACTTGGACTCGGACCATCTGATCGATTGATCGGACTACTCCAATCGGACACTGACCTATCCGACCGCGATGATCGGACCACAGAATCAAACCAACATTCTTATCCGATCAAACATACCCCAATCAGACTATCCAATATCGGACACCTATCAAATCGGACGCACAAAAATTGGACACACGACAATCGGATTGCCAGAATCGGACCAACTTCAATTGTTCGATCAAACACACACCTATCTGATTATGACAATCGAGGACCCGAACCTGTCCGTCGATCCCCACAATCAGACACTGGTAAATTGGATGTCTGATTCTCAAAATCGAACACATCTTGAGAAGGAAAACCTGGGAATTTGATGAACCCCAGCTAACGAGAAGCGTGACCTGCACTGGAAGAACCCATTGAACACCTCACACGTAGTTACAAACCTAGAGATTGTGGTCGAACAGTCTGAAAAGGGTGGTTGGTGTTGTGGGCTGATTGCAAGACCCCAACTCAACCTGGACCAAGCCGAACGAGATAGCACAAGAACTAAACGCATGACCCTATCATACCACCCCATAGACAAGAGCACCGGAGCTATGCGCACTTTGTTTTTTACCTCACTTTGGGTTCCATCACTCGAAGCTTAATTAAGGAAAGCTAAAAGCCTAATTTCGCACAGTGCACAGAAAAGAGCACACACCCACGCACAGAGTGAGGGTAAGTTGACTGATTATTAGTAACAAGGAACACACCTGGACTTAAGGACTTGAAGAAACCCACCAATAAGAGAAGACCCAAAGACATAGAAGCGATATCGAATCCCCAAAAGTAGAATCAAGCAAAGACCACGGCCAAAAATATTTAAACGCCACAAGAATGGACAATACCACGGAAGTGGATCTGCCCAGCCTTATCAACTTGATCAACACCTTGGCAAAACAGGAAGCCCTAGATATGGAAGGAGGCAGCTCATGCCATAGAAGCAACGAGGAGCTTAACCTAGGAGACTTTACTGAGGTTGTCCAAGATTTAGTGAATCAATACGACACTAAAAACTCGGCTAGAACGCCACGGTAGACCAGCAGAGGACATCATAGCAAACCTAGAGGAAGAGAGAAAACTAGCATGCAGGGCTCTGCAAGGTCTGGCTGCATACAACCAGGATCAGCAAACTAGGAACTTGCGTCAGAGCTTAGAAATGCAAGAGATCCAAAGAATGCTAGCCTTAGCAAGCAGGAATCAGTGTCAAAGAAGAGCGAGAGAGCATTGCAAGGAGATCTCACACTGAGCGAGCTCCTGACAAAGCATCTGCTAGATAACACGGCCCCACAGAACAAAGCGTTGCAGCATTGGCAACATTGCTACTGATGGGGTTGGGAGTCAACCAAGGCTCTAAGAGTCAATCGAAAATCCATGTGGTAGCAAAGCAGTTGGACAAATACCAAGGTATCGATGACCCATACAGCTTTGTGAAGCAATTTGAGTAGGTTTGTGAGGCCAACAGCCTCACTGATCCTACTCAATGCTCCCAAGCCTTTGGACTGTGCTTAGGCAATAGGGTCCGACTTGGTACACAAGTCTAGATGCTGTAGAGCATGATAATCTCAATGGCTTGAAAAATCTCTTCATTAAGAGATTTTCCAAACCTGGATACTCCGATAACCTGTTAGTGTGACTTATGAACGTTAAGCAGAAAGAGGGAGGATATCCAAGATTATGTGACCCACGTGAGGAACCTCTTCAAGAGAATCCCCTAGGTGAGAGACCAACCAAAATGGCAGTATCCACAGTATTCCTCAACGGAATATGAAGTGAAGAGTTCTACAAAGCCTTGGCCAGCAACTCAAGCTTACAACGAGACACGCTGGCAAGGGTCTTTGAAGAAGCTATTAGAGTGGATGATTAGCTCAAGGAAAGAGGCTCCAAAGGATCGAATCAAGAAGATTTCACTATGCTAGGAATGCCGAGAGAGCCTCAATGCCGAGTGAGAGAGCAAACCCACGCACGTAGGACAAAGGGAAGGACACTGAGTCATTGGTAGAGATCAGGATGGACATAGCCAAACTACAGGAGATGATGAGATGAACAACATGCCCACACATCCAATGTGTGCATTGTGGCGGAAACCACTTGCCAACTGAGTGTCAGGACCCTAGGTCACGACCTTTTGCTAATTGTAGTAGATTCGGCCATGACACCATGCATTGTCGATTACCTGAGAGGCTCCTATACCCACAGCTTTACAGTCAACCCCACCTTGCGAGAACAGGCCACCAAACTTCTTTGGAAGGGGAGCCCCATTGGCTCTTATGGCACCAAATGATGCTAAGCCTACCATCCCTAGGATGGAGATCAATCCTATAGGTATCCCTAGACCGCCTGGACCCTACGTGACCCATCCACCGAGTGATACCCTAGTCCACTATGTGGACGAGCCTAGCAACGATGAGTCGTACGTAAACCCATACATGTCATACGATGAGGAAGGCAATGCTATCCTCATGGACTATCAACCAGTACCAGTGATGGCATTGGGAAGAGGGAGAGGTAGAGACCTAGGAGAGCAAGCCCAAGAGCCAATTGTGTGCTTTGCGGTCATCCAGGACGACATATTTCTTTGCGCTGCCCTGAAAGGGTGCAAGTAAATAAAGATAAGGATGACTTAAGATGCGTAAGTGTGGAATCGCTCATCTCTTTTTCGATTCCCCTAGACAAAGGCCATCCTCTAGTTCGGGAAATGAGCTATTGATCCCATTGGGGTTGTTCGGTGTCGAGAGACTCGATGGGGAGGCAACACCTATTCCATTCCAGGTCATGACCCGCGCACAGACAAAGTAGGTCATCATATCATTACCAGGGCCTAGCAACCTTGACGCAACCTCAGTTGGAAAGAAGAGTCGGAGACAAAGGAAGAAAAGATCGGATGCTAAGGTCACCCTCAAAATCGAAAGTGCCACAACACATCCGGTTGGAAGGAGAGTCGTGGACACTGAGGAAGAAACGTCTGCTCCACGGATGGGTGAAAAGGACAATGCTAAGGTCGGGGAGCTCCCCAATCCAAAGCACCAACTCAAAGCCATCAAGAAGGTGACAGAATGGGTGAGGGAGGCCCACGAGTGCCTGAAGAATGTTGAGCCCATACTAGAGGGTGAGATCGACAATCTCTCAAGCATAGACACCCCAATCTCTCTCCCACAACCAAAAAAGGCAGTGGAACCACAAATTGGGCCACCTGGACAAAGTCTAAATGCTTTAGGCTAGCAAAATAATCAAGGCCATTGGCCAAGAACCACAGACCTAGAAGATAGGCAAGTGACTAGCAACCTCCTCAATACATTGGTGACCACCCTGGTAACTCTAAGCATAGGCAACATGCTTAGGCACCACCCAACACTATGGCTGGAGCTAAAGCAGTGGGTTGAAGAACCAAATGATCCAATTGCCACAGACTTGCCTAAGCATGATGCAGAAACTCAAATACCAAGCCTTACACTGCACTCCATACCTAAATCCCTGCACGTCAACGCCTTTTGGGAAGGCACAAAAATGCATGAAATCCTGCTAGTCCTAGCACTGAGAGATGTCACCAAAAAGGGGATCGTGGACATAGGGGCAGGAGTGAGTATACTAAGCCATGGGATACTCCAAACTTGGGGTAACCCACCAGTTGAGATTGCTAGGTTTAACGTCACATTGGAAAATGGAATGAAGGTGAAGCCATTCGGAGCGTTGAAAAATTGGCCAGTAAAGATCGCAGGGATCCAATTCTCTATTGACTTCATAGTCATGAAGGGAGTGGACTGCGACATCCTACTAGGCCAACCCGGGATGCGCAACGCAAGAGTCATAGAAGACTGGGGCAACGGTCTTATCTTCTTGGGCAATCGAACAGAAACTATGAGAGTGGAGATGGACACTCGGAAGACTACTTCAGTCGAGCTAGATGCCATCTCCACCATGCTAAAGGGCAATGGACAGACTAGGGGATCCTATGGAGCCCTTACCAAGTATATCACGTGCCCTGAGGACGAACGAGACTAGATGCACGTTCTAGCTACCATCGACCTACCATTCTCAGATACTGAGGAGTACGAACAAGCCATCAAGGCGACTAACCAGTTCAAGGACACACCTTCAGTACCAGTCTTCTACATGACGACCGGGAGTCCACATGGAAGACCCACTCATGTTGCATTCCGAGTCCCAAGCAATAGACACGAGCTCTAGGAGATCCTAGGATACTTATCAAACAAGTTGGCATTAAACTCAAAGTATGTGTGAAGAAAGCATGCATTTGTGGGAAGGCATGATCTACCACTCATTAGCTTCCCATTGCTCTAGTGGCAGTTCATGCCCTTGCATGATGGAGAATGAGGGAAATAAAAGTTATAGACAAAAGGAAATTCAAAGAACAAAGAACATGTTTGAACTTCCAAGCTATAGAAGATTGTGTTATTAACTTTCAAAGCAATGGAGCATGAACCATAGTGGGGTACCTTGTGAAGTCTACTTCTTCGTCTTGCTCAATGCCCTCTCCACGATCAATCTCTTTCTCGGTGCTCTCTCTGGTGCAGCAATGTAGGAGGGGACGAGCCTCAACCCATAGTCAAGCCCATGCGTGATTAATACAACCTCTAATTCTTCTCTCTTTTCCTATTTGTTTTTCCCTTGTTTAAATACCGCAGTGAAGGTCGGATATTGGGCAATGGCACACGCCCACACACACACACACACACAGCAGCAACAATAGAGAGAGAGAGAGAGAGAGAGAGAGAGAGAAAGTGACATGCACAATATGTAGGCACAAAGAGTTGTACCACTCCTAGGGTTTTTGATAGTTACGTGTAATGGACTATAGTAGTGCTAAGGGTTTGTTCACACCTAAGCACGTCTAAAAGGCATGGTGGCCCTTTATTGCCAACATAGCAGCAAAAGTAGAAGGTTGACAAGTATCACTATCAATTGAACTTCTGTGAAGGTCAATGGCCTTGTCTCAAGATCTACAAGTAGTGTTTGCAATACTTTGGGGAGTTTTCACCTAAGCTATCAACTCAGAAGAAGAGCACTTATGCATCATTAAGAAGCTAAATGATGTGAGTTATCAGTTGGATATACCTTCCAATTGAAAGATGCATGCAATGTTTCATGTCAGTCACATTGCAAGCTACCGCGGACCTATCCTTTCCATAACCCAATACTAGGAGGAGTCTAATTTAGAAGATAATACCAACTTCATGAGTTTGTCATGCCAAAAACAAGTTGCTTCATAGGTACAAGAAAGTTACACAGCAGAACAAGTTTCAATATTTGCTTAGGTTTAAAGCTTCCCCATGCATGAGGCACTGTAGTCATATGAATTTCACTTCAAGCCAAGTCTTATCCCTTTACTTCAGATCTAATTGACTCGTGCTATAACAATGCTAGTTGTACATAGGTGTAACTAGCCTAATATAATAAGTGATAAGTAAGTGGTCATTTGAGGATCTTAATGACCATTGACATGCTTAGTGTAGATATGCATACCTATCTAATCAAGGAGTTCACCATCAATGTCCATTGCCCCTCAAGCTCAACTACATCTTTGCAACTTCAAGTGAGCTTCGAAATTTTCAATGCTTCCTTGCACCCAATGCCTTTGTGAGAATGTTATATATTTGGTCTTATATGCTAACATATACCATGTTGATCTCTCTTGCAAGCACTTGCTCTCTCACAAAATGGTAATACACCTCAATGCGTTTTGTTGTAGCATGGAGCTCAATTGAGCATGACCCAACTCTCCTTTCACTCCTCTCAACTCCTTTCCATCTCTTCTCAGCTCAGTTTGAGTACTGGACTCTTTTTCTATTCCTCATCCCCTTTGCCACATGGTATCTCAAAATTAATAAGTCAATTAAAAATTCAAATAGATACTCCTACAAGAACCCACGAAGGAGAGGGTAGAGGTTTAAACATTTTAAGACTCAATTTTCAGTGGGTCATACATTGCCACATGCACAGAGTTTAGGCTAGCACTTGGGAAAATTGCTAGGCTCTAAGAACAAGCAAAACTAAATTTTGTATGATGGTAATTTGTCATATCTCTAAGCTACATATCAAAAGAAGTACTTAATGCTTCCAACTATTGCTTGTGTCCTTGTGCTCACCTCCTGTCCTCCTTCCTAATCATCCATCCAAAATCCTCACCTTATTACCCACAGGAAAATGGTCAAGCCGAATCAACAAATAAAATCCTAATAAACGTCCTGACTAAGGTCGTCTCTACTTCACGCAGTGATTGGGATAACAAGTTGATGGCAGCCTTATGGGCCTATCACATGGCTTACATGACAGTTATAGAACAGACCCCCTTTAGATTGACATATGGCATAGAGGCAATCCTCCCCTTAGAATTCTTCGTACCAAGCCTGAGGATCGCCCTTCAAGAAAGATGGGATGGAAAGGGGGCATGGATGGAACGCTTGATTGAACTCGAATGCTTAATGGAAACCTGGCTTCTAGCCACCCATGTGCTCATATGCGAGAAGGCAAGACGAAAATCTGGTATGACAAGCATGTTAGGCAGCGCAGCTTCAAACAGGGTGACTTAAGACTCCTATACTCAGTCAAAGGACATAAGCAAAAGCTGAAGTTTCAGGGGCTAGAACCTTTTAAGGTTCGGACCATCCGTCGAACTGGCAACGTAGAACTCAAAACCCTAAAGGGTGAAGGCATAGGCTTCTTCAATGGCAGCCGCATAAAAAAGCTGGTTTGACAAGCATGCCGGGCAGCACAGCTTCGAACAGGGTGACTTAATACTGCTATACTCAATCAAAGGATATAAGCAAAAGTTGAAATTTCGGGGGCTAGGACCTTTTAAGGTTCAGACCATCAGTCGAACTGGCAACGTAGAACTAAAATCCCTAGAGGGTGAAGGCATAGGCTTCTTTAATGGCAGCCACATAAAAAAGCTGGTTTGACAAGCATGCCGAGCAGCGCAGCTTCGAACACGGTGACTTACTACTGTTATACTCAGTCAAAGGACATAAGAAAAAGTTAAAGTTTCAGGGGCTGGGACCTTTTAAGGTTCGGACCATCAGTTGAACTGGCAACGTAGAACTCAAAACTCTAGAGGGTGAAGGCATAGGCTTCTTCAATGGTAGCCACATAAAGAAGTACTTCCCTTGCACACACCCATTGCATGAGCCCCTGATGCCAGCACTCCTTGTCCATGTACGAGTAGCCAATATCACTGAAATGGACGATGAGGATGAGGAAGCAGTACCACTAGCCTACCTCAACATGGCAATCACTGCTAGGCATGCATGCACCATCAATGCATTGATTGATGAGGGAGCTGATTTCAATATCTTAACCCATGACCATTGGACCCAAATTGGCAATCCGCCATTGCAACTTACTAATGCTAGCCTCACCCCTTATGGAGGCCAACCCTACAAACTTATGGGAAAGTGCAAGGTTGCAGTTTCTATCGAGTCTGAGAGCGTGCCGATAATTTTCTATGTGTTGCCCAACACTAAGGAGGCAAGAATGAAATCTCTGTTAGGACGAGAACTTTCAAGAGGCAAGCTCGTTGCAATGTTGACTACGAGTTGCAGCACATCCACCTAGTCGTGGGTGAAATTCGCATAGTTACAGCTTTCAGCAAGGGCGGTGTGACTCCTTCCAAGTCCACAAAGCCACCTATAAAGAACCCACCGCCAAGCCTCAAGAGGGGGGTTGTGACTTGTCACAGCCTATCCGGCCTCGAGGCCAACAACCCACTAGAACCACCACTGAAGCCCATAAACCCCAATTCAAATGGGTACCTAAATAGGGAGTGCCACCTAGGAATAGAAACCCATGGCCTTGCAAGGCTAACAATCCACACCCAAAACCTAGGAGGCCAAGGCAGAACCCTAAACATCGACACACAGTCAAGCAGCATTGGGTCTCCAGGACCTTATTGCGCACGCACAGCTACTATGAGGGTAACACCTGGATTTGGATGCCTAATGCCAAAATGACCAAAGGCCCTATGCAAGCACCACCCTCAAGCTTGACCACCTGCAACATCATGCCAGAAACACTCAAACCACCAGTGCATCAAGCCGCTAAACCCATAGAACCTCCAAAGCCTAGCTTCACAAGGCCTAAACCAATCTATCGCCCACAATCATCGACCGCTACTAACAAAATGCCCAGTTCTAGCACACATGATGCTACTCAGATCTCAAATGCATCTAGTGGCATGAAAATTGCAACCACCACCAAAACCAACAGACGAGAAACCCAGCTCAAACTTGAATAGTAAACCACGCTGTGACCATTACCAAATGAATTATCTAGCCTTGTCAAACTTCAACCACCCCTGGCCTTCAACCCTCTTATGAGCGATGGTCAATTCTAACTTTGGCCATAGACTTAGCCAAAAATATGGGGGACGACTTGGTTTCTTGCCTTCGATGCTTGGATGCTACTTTCATGACATTGGCTAGAAGCTACGATCGACTAGATCTAGGACTCTTGGAAGAACCTATAGCGATGCAAATGCGCACACTCCCTTGCTCTTGGGAGGAGTTGGAATTCGTATACGTTAAAGCTTTTGAAGCAGTTGCGGAGTTAATTGCAACCAAGGTATCCAAGGAACAAGCAGTTAAACAGTGTCTCATCACATTGTATAGCAAGAGCATGATCATGGCCACAAAGCAAGAAATCGAGAAGTTGCAATGGCTTGCCAACAACAATTCCCCCTTCTTGCAAAAATGGCATGCTCTACGATTGCAATGGGAACTAGAGGGACGCCAAACAATGACCAACATTGAACAGCAACGCAAAATCAAAGCATCTGAATATGACTATGTCGCTCCAACTTCATATAGGGTGTTGACTACTCTCCATAATCGGCCCATGGAAGACCACATTAAAGAACACCCTTATTTAGATCGCATCCTCACTGAGGACGAGTTGCATGTTGCTAGCACAGTGGCCTTTCGTGACTTCTTACTTCATGTCTTCACTTACATTACACATGTGGGTATCCACCCTTTCGATATGGATAGCTATGCTTGGTTAGAATATAATTCGAGTTTCTATGCCTGGCTCACGAGAAAGTAAAACATTAAGATGGTGTGATAAAGGCCCTTCATTTTCTAACCCTCTCATCCTAGAAAGGATTCTTTTCATTGTAAAGCAGGAAGGGGTAAGGTGAATCAAACCAAACACATAGAGAAAATAATAGAGGAAAGGCACACATTCCAAGGGTAAAATCCAACAACTTGTGATTAAGAAAAGGTCAATAAAAGTTAAAATCAATAGACTACAAGGAGGAAAAAGTCTACTTCAGCACATGAGCATTTTAGTTCAACAAGCATGTAGTCATTTCCTGTTGCTTGCAATTACTCTGAAAACCACTAATGGCGAATATGGCTTTATGAGACCGGCACCCACCATGGCAAGACAAGAAAAGGCTAGCAAATTACCTTTTTCAGAGGAAGAACAAGCAAAATATGGACTTTTGGTGGAAACGCAAGCCTTCAACTAGTTCAAATTCCGGCATATCTTCAACCTAGATGACGTGGCCATTGAAGAATGAGCGGTAAGGCAGATCATCGAGCAATGCAATCTGTCCAAATATGTGGAAGCAATGAGCCGGGGAGTGTCCTACTTCAACTATGCAGAGTTCCTGAGGACTTTTCACAGAAATCGCGGCACCATAACTATGCATGAGGGGGAGGAAACTCGCCAAGTGCAAATCGAATTGACCCCAGAGCTAGTGGAAAAGGCATTGGGCCTGATAAACAAAGTAGAAAGGAAGCCAAAAAGAGACATATATGCCTTACTAGGGATGGACAAGGTAAAAGTCCACACCAATGAAGGCATCAGCTCGATGGATATTCCTGATCCTGAAATCCAACACCAAGCCAAGATGGTGCACACACTATTTTCTAACCAAAGATACAACTCCATAATGAGCCACATCAATGTCCCCCTGCTAGAGAGTGTCATAGCAAGGTCGTTGGATGAGGTCAACCTCAACGGGTTTGTGAGGAAGACCATTGAGACCTCAACAAAAGCCTTGGCAACGAGAGGGTAGCCCGTTGGAGGAGAATCTCCCGCCACCAAGGCTAAAAGGAAAGATTCGTCTTCAAAGGTTGCGACCATTGAATTTGGTGAGGTCCTCATTGCAATCATCAGGGAAGCCCTCGGACATGAGCAAGAAGAAGGAGAAGAAGGGGTAGACAAAACACCAAGCAAGTTGCCACCCACCAAGAACGAGAGGCACAATCTAGTGAAAGGATGCTAAGTGAAGAAGAAGAGGGCAAGGAACAAGAAGAGCAAACTAGCCAAGGAGAGGCTAGGAAGACAAAGAAGAAAACTGCACAAGAATAGCAGGAGGAGAAGAGGAGGAAACAAGAAAGGGCAGACTTGCAAAGGGCCCCTAGGAGTCCAAACAGGTCGAGGAGGAGAGAAAGAAAAAGCAAGAAGAGGAGGAGAAGGAACTGAGGAAAAAAGAGGAGAATGACATGCCCCTTGCCACACACAGGTCCATTGAGCAGCAGTCCATGTACGATGAGCCAGAACCTGCAAGCCCCATCAAAAATGAAAGGCCAAGCTCAAGTGCCTATGTGCCTGAGTTCGTGCCACTTGTAGTGTAAGAAGGCAACGGCAAGGCTCTGATCACCCCCATCCTTGCCCACTTTACATCCGCTACCACCACCGCCATTTCCACTCCTAGTTCTACGACCCAGGTGGACACCAAAAACCTAATGGCTTGGGTTCAGTACTTTGTAAATAAGGAAATGAACCTAGGAGCAGGAGAAGGAACCCTCTTGGTAGGGACCAAAAGATCCGCAGTAGCAGACATCGAGTTGAGGCAAGACCCTAAGAAGCAAAAGGTGGCAGGCTCTATAACCTCTATCCACGCAACAGAGAGCCCACCCGAAGACTACGATGAGTATGTCAAAGAGCTCCTCTCTCAACTAGAGAGAGCCAAGGAGGAGAAGACAACCACTGTAGTAAATCTTGAAACTGAAAAGGAGGTCATGGCGGCATTCCAGCTAGAGAGAACACGCCAAATGTCCATGGCCCAAAGGGAATTCAATGAGCTGAAAGAGTAGCTCTACAAGCTAAGGAAGAGACAAAACCTGAATAGCAGGTGTTCTTAAACGGAGAAACCAAGGCCACACAATGACGACAGTAGCACAATGAAGAGATTCTGGCACTCTACGAGGGTCTGCAAGCTCAAATGGAGAAACTCACTAAAGCCACAAAAGAGCTGGAGGAGCTGAGGGAGGAAAGAGCTCACATGTATGATATAGAGATGGAGAGACTAACCCAAGAGGCTACCTCGGCACAAGAAGAGAAGCAATAGCTAAGGGCAAAAATGGAAGACCAAGAACATAGGCTAACAATGTTGGCCCAAAGGCAGGGGAAATCCTTGAAGACATGAACAAGAGGGCGAAAGAATGGGCCAGAACAAAAAAAGGGTCAAAGCTTTGGCACGTCGCCTCGCTCAAGCAGAAAAAGAAAAAGATACTTGCCGAAAGCAGAGCAGAGGTTGCCCAAGTGAGCTTCCACACCCAACAACGTGCCTTCCTAGAAACCATATTGGACATCACCTAGGCAAAGGAGGGAGAGTCCATGGAGGCAATGAAAAGGAAACTGGGAATGGCTCGTAGGGCACTAAAGGCTAGACTACAGATGCTACCACAACCTAATGGAGTTTGCCCAAGCTTGGAAAAACAATGCCAATATCTCCTATTGGCAGGCCTGACCTCACAGGAAGTGGACACACTTAGGTTTCTTAAAGAGGAGCAGCAAGAGGGAGGTGGATGTGAACTTTGAAATGGGACCACATGAAGATGAGCTTGTCCCACCGACTCTTTCCCCGAGGCCTAAAGAGCAACAACACGCAGACTCCTCCACAGAAAGAAAGGCAACACTAAGAGAAAGAAGAAAGGAAATGGTGGAGGAGACTAGGAGAAAATGGAATGCCAGGGGAGTGAGGGCACCCCATACACCTATCCCACCATGTGCGAATGATACCCCAACAAGCTTTCACACTGACCTCATAATCTGGGAGAGGCAAGAAATGGCCAAGACCCCCTTCGACCTCAACTTCCAATTCCCCACCATCCTGCATAGAGTGTTACCTATCAAGGTGGTGGAGGAGGTGATTAACATCAGAAGCAAGCTCGGACAAAGATGGCTGGAGGAGAGAGAGCAGAACCCCACATTATGGGCCACATAAGACGCCTAATTTTGGAAAAATAAAGTTTTTTAAGTACCACGGTTTGTGCCCAGCTACACGAATGCCAACCTACATGGAGAGGAAGGGTCTGTGACACCAACCTGGACACTTGGATGGCCTTTTGCAACACTCAACCCTTCAAGCAGAATGACCCAACCTTTATGCCCTACCCTCGAAGAGTGGGAGTGGATTTTGACTCTAGTGTCCATGGCCATTATGACTTCCGTGTAATCTATAATCCTCATTGTACTACATATGAAAATGCCCTCGTCTTCATGTCACAAAACTTGTATGATACTCTAATCCAATTCACTAACCAATTCTCTTCATGCCTTGACCCTACCTTTATTGCCACTTGTAATTACCTTAGATTGCTTAGGATACTCTTTAGGCAGGACCCCACCCTGTAGGAGTGCAACCTCCCAATGCTCCATTTTGATCCTAACGCTATAGACAGTTGCATAATGGCTTGGCTAATGATGCAAGCCACTCTATTGCCTTCATTTTTCTTGGCTCTACTAGAGGATATGAATGATAGCCGCTTCACCCACTACAATCATCCATTCCTCTCCACCACCACCCTTCAAGTCCGCCTAAACCTCAAGGGGTATCTCCAAAGCTGTTGATTCCTTAATAAATCTATTAAAGCCCCCTTCTCCACCTCACTTCAATGATGAAGATTAAACTTCTGTCACAACTATGTAACTTTATTATTATTATTATATTTTCATAAAAAGAGAAAAAATAAGAATAAGAAGAAAAGGAAGAGAAAACGAAAAAGATATCACACGTTGCCATCGCAAGTTGCACATCCACCCCACAGCCAGTGCACCTAGGGGTCCTCAAGTTAGGTGCGTCCGGTGGCCCTAGTCGGCCGGCTCCGTTCCTAACCCGCTAGCCTCATTTTGATCCCCAACTTCTCGCTTAGGGAACATCAAGGGTAGAACACACCCAGGAAGGTAACAGTCGCTTGTGGTTAGACGTGTCACCCTCAGCTCCATCACACTAGCGTGCGCACAATGCACCACATGACACTAGCATATACCCACACGTAATGCACCTTTATTTTCGTCCCAGGTACAACCAAAGGCCCCATCACTAGCTTCAGTGACCCCATCATCCATGTGAAAGGTGAGAAGGATCGAAGCTTGCTTGGAAGTGAGCTATGGCGGAGAGCAAGAGCAAGAAAAGAGAGACACAAATAGGAACTCTGACAGTCACAATGTGTGACCAGACCTTCCTTTATTCAAAATGTCACTAAAAGAATAAAGTAACGGTGATGGGCATCTTCCACTTGCAATGGTGGGTACTATCAGTGTAGTAATACACATGCAGCTAGGCAAAGGCGCATTTACCCCCAATAACCTCCCACTTAAAGGTGAATCTTTCCCAATGAGGAGTCAAAAGAAAAGGAAAAGACATGTACAACAAGATGAGGAAAAATGACATCTCATCCAATGCCCATCAATCTCCTCGGGAAGGAAAAGCGCTCAGTAGTGAGACTTTTCGTGAGTAGATCTGCAAGATTTTTGTCAGTGGAGATCTTGACAAGGTCCATTGACTTGTCCTCCACGACCCCACGTATGAAGTGATACCTCACCTCAATGTGTTTTGTCTTCGCATGATAGAAGACCGAATTCTTGGCTACCTCAATAACACTCATAAAATCCGAATGCAGTGTAGGTCTAGCATCAATCCCAAGGTCATGAACCAAACGGCCCAACCATATGGCCTCCTTGCAAGCCTCAATGGAGCCGCAACATACTCGGCCTTAGTGGTAGAGAGATTTGTACACTTTTGAACCCTAGATATCCAAGAAACAACACCTCCAGCATAGGTGAAGACATACATGGAAGTGGACTTCCTACTATCTGCATGTCCTGCATAATCGAAGTCTATGGAGCCCACAACTCCTATATCCTCGCTTCCATAAGAAATACACAAATCTGTTGTGCCCTTCAGGTATTTCATGATACCCTTCACGGCATCCCAATGCTTCTTGCCAGGTGTAGCCATATAGCAAGCCACAACACTAACTGCAAAGGCAATATCTGGACGAGTGGCTATCATGGCATACATCAAACTGCCCACGGCTCATGCATAAGGGATCTTGGCTATCTCAACCCTCTTCTCATTCGTCTGTGGGCAATCGGCCTGTGATACCTTCACATAAGAAGGTAATGGACAGCCAATAGGCTTCATGTCTTACATGCGGAAACCCTCAAGGACTTTATGAATGTACTCCCTTTGGGAGAGGTAGAGTAGTCCCCCTGATTCCTGTCACACTTAATGTGCATACCAAGAATGTAAGAGACTTGTCCCAAATCCTTCATCTCAAAGCTCTTCTTCAGCTGAGATTTAAGACCATCCAGCTCATCATGAGCTTTCCCTACTATTAGCATATCATCCACATCAAGTACCAAAATAAGCAAGGAGCCATCCTCGGCTTTCTTGGTGTAAAGACACGAATCCATAGCACTCTTGTTGTAGCTTTGTGACTGCCTAAAGGTATCAAACTTATGATACCACTCCCTAGGTGCCTACTTCAAGCCATAAAGACTTTTCTTCAATTTGCACACTAGGTGCTCCTTGCCAAAATCTACAAAGCTCTTAGGCTACTCCATGGATATCTCATCATGCATATCCCCATGCAAGAATGAATTCTTGACATCCATCTAATACATGTTCAAGTCAAGCTGTGGGACTAAGGCCAAAACCAAGCATAGGGTAGTCATCTTGACCACAGGAGAAAACACTTCATCAAAGTCAACTCCATGCTCCTGTTTAAAACCCTTAGTGACAAGTCTTGCCTTATAAGCCGGCTTGGGTTTTCCAGGGGAAACTTTTCAGCTTGTACACCCATTTGCATGGCAAAGCCTTCTTGCCCTGAGGCAATGCAACCAAATCCCAAGTCATATTCTTATGCAAGGAGTCTATCTTAGACTGCATACCCTCTCCCACGAGTGACTGTCACCCCTATGCATCGCCTCATCATAGGTGACCAAGACATAATGCATCAAGGGCTCAAATCTATCAAGTGGACGTCTATCTCTAGTAGATCATCTCATGGTAGGCTCTGTGGCCGGTCCAATACCCTGGCCATGTGTACCAACTATTGTTGCATGCTCTCCAACTGGCTATGCAGGAGCGCGTGGCTCCTCTTGGAATATAACCCTGTGTATCTCTACCACCTTCTCAGGCTGCCAATGCATCTTGTCTTCATGGAAGACTATATCATGACTGCGGATGACTTTCCGCGCTTGCGAATCTTAGAGGCAGTAACCCATCTCGTCTGCATCCCTATAGCCAAGGAAAATACATTTAACACACTTAGGATCCAACTTAGTACGCTTATCTTTCAGCACATGGTAGAATGCTTCACATCTAAAGACACATAGATGCGCATAAGACGAAGGTTTCCCAGTCCATACCTCCTCTGCAACATGGAAATCCAAACCACTAGAAGGTGATCTATTTATGACATACACAACTCTATTGACTACCTCAACCCAAAAGAAGCTGGTAAGCCCGCATGGCTAAGCATCCTGTGTTCACGCTCTTGGATGGTTTTATTCATCTGCTCATCCAAACCATTCTTGGGTATGTTATAAGGAGCGGTCAATTGATGCTTAATACCCCTCTTGTCACATAGTTGCTCAAAAGCAAGTGACACATATTCTCCCCCATTGTCAGTCCTAAGATATTTCAGTCTATGCCCAATCTGGTTCTCAACAAATGCAAGTCATCTCTGAAATACAGCCAAGACATTTGACTTAAGCTTAATGGGGTAAGCCCAGACTTTACGTAAAAAATCATCAATGAACGTCACAAAATACTTTGCACCACCCATAGGCTGACAAGGCATGGGCCCTCAGACATCCGAATGTACCAATGCCAGGGGCTCACTCATGCATGTCCTACAAGATTTCTTATGTGTATTCCTAGACTGTCTGCCATAAAGAAAATGTTCACATGAATCAAACCATGCATAATCAAGGGGCGGTAAGTACTGTAAAAACCAAAAAGCATTTTCATTCCCTTCAAGGACATATGGCCCGAACGAGCATGCCAAAGAGATACATGTGGGATGGAACCCACTGACAAAACATGGTCAACAGAGGACCCACCAACTACAAGAGGATAGACGTTGCTAGCTTTGGCACCTCTAGCAAGCACAAGTTTGCCACACGTGATCATCCAGGCATATCCCCAAATGAAACATGAAACCCAGCATCATCAAGTTGCCCTCTGCAGACATAAGATTGCATGTAAGCGCAGGTGCATGATGTACATCCTGTAATAGAAAAGTACTGCTAGTAGAGAATTGCATCCGTACATCCCCAGTGCCAACAATAGCAAGTGACATGTCATCACCCAAGTGAACTAAACCAAAGGCAATGCATATATGACCCTTCTTTTTGCAATGATGACATGTCACAGTAGCATTTCTCCCATGAGACTTGTTGCATGACTTATGATGCGACTTAGACCCAGAACTTCTGCAAGTCTCTGCCACGACCATTCCCACGGTCATTCTTGCCATTTCCATCTCTGCCTCTAACAGTCAAAGCATGCAGCACACGAGAGACATCCAAGTTCTTACGGTTCATCTCTTCTAGCAAAAGAGCACTCTCTACGTTAAGCAAGTTCAAAATAGTAGCAGGAGCACATAAGGCAGTGCAAAATACATCCCATGACTCACTTAGAATCCAAAGCAAAAACAATGGACTAACCTCATTTTTAAAGGTAATACCCTACGAAGTCAAGTTCTTGAGAATATCATGGAACTAGCTCAAATGAGCAAACATTGTCATATTCTCCTTCATGCGCAAGTCCATAAGCTACTTTAGCCAATACATTTGACTTGTTGGACTTTTCTTGTCATAGAGGTTCTTAATTTTATCCCAAAACTGCCAAGAACTCTGTACTTCCTCAACCACATTGTAATGCATCTATTCAATGAGAGACAAGATGAGTGTGGACTTGCATAACTCATCAAGCTTATCCTATTCGTCATCAATCATAGTTTCAAGCTGCTCGTCATGCATCCTTAGTGGCTTTATTTGCAATTTCTACACCAATACGTGCCAAAATTGGCTCTTCCAATAGGCATAATTGGTACCATCAAGCTTAGTGATGTTGAAGATAGCACTATCAGTGGAAGAAGAACCCATAATGCAGTCCAAAACAGTGTAGACCGTCAAAACTACTTGTTGTTTCCTCGTCATGCATCCTTAGTGGCTTTATCTTCGATTTCTACACCAATACCTACCAAACTTGGCTCTTCCAATCGGCATAATTCGTACCATCAAGCTTAGTGATGTTGAAGATAGCACTATTAGTGAAAGAAGAATCCATAATGCAGTCCAAAACAGTGCAGACAACTCAAAATACTTGTTGTTTTCAACTGTAAACAACCAAAATACCACCAAAACAAAGTCAAAATGACCATGAACTGATAGCTAATGATGCTATCCACCAAGTACCATAAAAAGTATACAAAATCAGGATGATTCAGTATGAAAATTCCACATCATTCCATGCATAACTGCTTGCTGTAATAAATCACAACCAGGTACAATGAGAGCAAACTGTAGGCAAAATCAATGCACCAAGTCAACCACTAACTGTCAAAGCATAACCAGCATCAACAACTGAGCATAAATCAGCATATGACAGTCATACGAACATCGAGCAAACACCCAAGCATGTCAAACGAATCTGTTAGTAAGCCGAAACACCCCCTGTGTAATAGGACAAAGTGTACATAACACTGGCAAGACCTAACACAAAGAGATGTATGCTCAGGGTGTGCAAATCCCATATTAGCCCAAGTACATGTATGCAGACCACGACATATCAATCATGCAACATCCAATTGAAGAAGATCCCACTCTCAATAGCATAAACCACCTGCTCAATGTCTGTCAAGCATCCAATGATGCTCCCACTGGCACAAAATCCATATTGATCAAGCCAAGAACCTCAAGAAAGACATGTGAGAGCACCAGTGTGATGAAAGATCCAAGACCAAACATCAATAAGACTTCATGAGCACATAAGCTTTGTAGCCTCCAAGTAGAGCATCCATAGACATCAATTGTATCCCAAATACAACTCTGAAAAACCAAGAAATATCCCAAGTAAGTTCTAGGAAGCCAAATTCAAGCCAAGACAAGGCACTAGTAGCAATCAGCTCCAAATAATGTAACTAGCATGTAGTAGTGGCATAGGCCAAGCATGTCAAGACCGGTCAGACATAGGTAACATACATGCCATATGTACATCCAAGATAGAGCATCAAATATATTCCAAAGCCAAGCTCAAGCTCAAATGAAGATCTGAAACCAAAGACAAGCTCGATGTCGTACCCCGAGGGTCAATACTTCATTGTATATCCCAAAGACATAGCCCAAAACCAATGTGCATAACCAAACATGAAGTAATAGGCTTCATCCCACTATTGTACAGTATTAATTTACTTTCAGAATTGAGTATTTTCAGCAAGAAAATCAGTCCAAAATGATGGCATAATATGTGCCTTGCATCAACAAACAATCGGGCATCAATAGGTACCAAACCCATTAAGTAGAAGTGCCCAAACAAGCATAGCATTAGATGCCAATGTTACTTCTGCATAGCATGACTATGGGACTATTGTAAACAATCCTGGAAATGTATAGATCAAACCCAAATGTAATGCCAATGATCAAGGAGGCTTCAACACATGTTAGAGTCCATTTCCAAGTGCATTGCCAAGCCAGAGGAAGCATGACATAACCATCACTGAGGAGTAGGTGTGTTGCTGTGGTATACTATCCAGATCAGCCAAAAAAATGGCACAGATTTGCTGATGTATGCTTCTACTCTATTGTGCATCTATGTGCCCTCAATGGTAATGGTTAGAGGCTCCAAGGGGTGCCCAGGGAGGTACACAACAAGCCTCAAGTGCCCAAATGCAAGAGGGAGCAAGATACAAGCTCCAAGGGTTTGAGCTATGGCTATCTTGATTGACTGCAACCTAAGAACTAAATAAAAGCACTGAAAGAACACTTCAATACCTCTATAGCAATGCCCTGAGGTTGCCAATAGACTGGGAAGGTGCTCGGAAATCCGAGGAGTGATTGGAGCTCAGGAAGGTCAGATATGATTGTTGAGAAGGAGACCCAATGTTGTAGGTATTTGAATGGAAGCTAAGAATGCCACGAACCAAGCTCAGGAAGTCGGGAAGCCTTGCTCTGATACCAATTGAAAGGTGAGAAGGATCAAAGCTTGCTTGGAAGTGAGCTATGGCGAAGAGCAAGAGCAAGAAGAGAGACACACACAAATGGGAACTCCGATACTCACAATGTGTGACCGGGCCTTCCTTTATTCAAAGTGTCACTAAAGGAATAAAGAATAAAGTGACGGTGATGAGCGCCCACCACCTACAGTGTGTAGTGGCGGGTACTCTCAGTGTAATAATACATGGGTGGCTAGGCAGAGACGCATTTACCCCCAACACCATACAATGCCCTTCCCATCCTACGCCATGTGCCATCAGGCAAAGCACAACCAACCAAGGGGCGGATGCAAAAACCACAATCAGAAAGTGAATGAAGGAGCTCATGGGGAATAGCATAGGCAAACTCAGCCACGGAGAGTCAAATTAGTTCCCAAAATCCCTCCAATAGGTCCATAATCCCTCCAACACCAGGGATCATATCCAATGCAAGGGCCTTTCAGTTTCATAAATCCCTCCAATACCAGGGATCATATCCAACTCAAGGGCCTTCAAGTTCCATAAATCCCTCCAACACACCTCCTAACACCACTTGTACACAAACTCAAAAAGCCACTTGGCTACTCCAACAGCATAGTCCGACTCACCACCCAACAAGTGCCATGGGACTGGCACTCAAGTAGGAGGGGGATAATGTTAACCCTCAAACGAGCAAGGTGGAAAATCTAGAAAATCTAAAGTAGAAGACAAAGCCAAGGTAAAAGCAGAATGGAAAACGAAGGCACTCCAAGAAAAATTGAGAAATATAAGAAGTGTGAAAAAGTCCTAAATCAAGGAGAGGCGCTCAAGAAAAAGCACAAGGCGCACCGTGATTTATTTTAAAAGTGCTAGGCTTTGACTTGTGCAAATTGTAAATGTAAATGGGCAGTAGGAAGGAAGCTAGGAAGATAGGAGAACAATGGAAAAAATGGCCTAGGCTATAGCAACCGCCCAATTGGGATTTAGGGCTTTGTATATAAAGTTCAAAAGATGAATGAGAGCTCATTATTTGGTGTGTGGCAAAGTGGGCTCTTCTTCTTCTCTCCTTCTCTTCTATTTGCTTGCTTGCATGTACTTAAGGGAGGGAGTGTGAGAGTGTGAGGCAGTGAATGTGTGAGGGTGAGGGAGCAAGGAGGTGAACCTATCCACAATCTCCTCTCTTCTTCTTCTCTTCTCTTCCCTTCTCTTCTCTTGTCTCACGTGTGGCTATGGAGGATGGAGCTTGGAGGTGGAGGTTTGAGGATGCTTGAGCTTGCATCAAGAATCGTGGAGCTATCAAAGTGCTTGAGAGGAAGCAACTCAATCGGGCATCAAGGTAAGCCCACTATACTCATAGAGAGGGATAAAGTGTCGGCTATGTGAGAGGTAGTCATTAGTGGGTCTTGGAAGTTAAGCTTGTGCTCACCTCTACACCAGCAATGTCAAGATATGCCACACCAAACGGCCTAACCATAGGGCCTCCTTACAAGCATGAATGGCTGCAATATACTCAGCCTTGATAGCAAATAGGGCCATGCATTACTACACCCTAAACATCCAAAAAGTAGCACCTTCAACAAAAGTGAAGACATAGCCAAATGTGGACTTCATACTATCTACATGGCTTACATAATTTGAGTAAGCATTGCCCATGACTCTAGTATCCTAGCCACCATAACAAATGCATATATTTACAGTGCCCTTACGATATCTCATGATGTCTTAATGTCATCATCCAGGCATTTCCATATAACAAGATGCAACTCCCAATGAAAATGCTATGTCAAGTTGAGTGGCTATCATGGCAAAGATCAAACTAATTATGGATGCATGCGAGATCTTGGCCATCTCGTCCTTCTCATCATCTCTGACAGGGGACAATTTGCTCGATTGACCTTCACATGAGAAGGTAAAGGATAGCCAATAGGTTTCTCACCCTACATCTGAAACAACTCAAGTACCTTCTATATCTACGCTTGGGATAAGTATAGGAGTCCCTTAAGGCGATCACACGTGATGTGCATACCAAGTATGTGTCAAGCATGCCCCATATCCTTCATATCAAATCTCTTCTTGAGAAGAGTCTTCCAAGCATCCAACTCACCATGAGCTCTCCTAGCAATCAACATGCCATCAACATAAAGTACCAAGATAATAAGGCTACTATCACAAGCCTCTTTCGTGTAAAGATAAATATTTGTATCACTGCTAGAGTTAGATTGTGATCACATGAATGCATCAAACTTATGGCCATGCATGTTTCCCATCAGGCAAAGGAACCAAATCCTATGTATGGTTTTTCTACAATGAATCATACTCAGACTACATGGCCCTCTTTCAAGAGTGACTATCACTTGTACACATGGACTTCTCATAAGCAAGGTGCTCACCAAAATCCTTCACCATAACATAATCCATAGAGGACTCAAAATTATTACAAGAATGAGAGACTCTAGTAGAGCATCTCAAAACATGCTACTGCAGAGCTAGTTCTCTATATCACTGCATAACAGGCAGATCCTAGGGTATTGGAGCACAACTCATGTTATGCAAGATCATGATATAACTCATGAGTAGGTGCTGAAAGGTGAAAGGGATCAAAGCTTGCTTGGAAGAGCTATGGCAGGAGAGAAGAGCAAGAAAGAGAGAAACACAAAATGGGAACTCCAATAGTCATACACAATTTGTGACCGAGCCTTCCTTTATTCAAACTGTCACTAAAAGAATAAAGAATAAAGTGACAGTGGCGGGCGCCCGCCACCTCCAGTGTGCAGTGGCGGGTACTGTAGTGTAGTAATATATGGGCGGCTAGGTGGAGGCACCTTTACCCCCAAAAGCCTCCCCCTTAAAGCCAAATCTGCCCTAGTTAGGAGTGAAATGAAAAAAAAAAACACAATACAATATACACATGTAAAATAGGAGGAGGAAAAATGTCATCTCATCCAATGCCCATCAATCTCGTAAGGAAGGCAAAGCGCTCAGTAGTGATGCTTTTCGTGAGCAAATCTGCAGGATTTTTGATAGTGGAGATCTTGACAAGGTCAACAGACCTGTCCTCCACGACCCCATATATGAAGTGATACCTCACCTCAATGTGTTTCGTCTTCGCATAGAAGATCGAATTCTAGGCTAGCTAAATAGCACTCATAGAATCCGAATGCAATGTAGGTATAGTATCATCCCAAGGTCATGAACCAAACGGCCCAACCATATCGCCTCCTTGCAAGCCCAAATGGATGCAACATACTTTGCCTTAGGGGTAGAGAGAGCTGTACACTTCTAAACCCTAGACATCCAAGAGACAACACCTCCAACATAGGTGAATACATAGCCAAAAGTGAACTTTCTACTATCTGCATGTCCTGCATAATAATCGGAGTATGTATACCCCACAACTCATGTATCCTGGCTGCCATAGCAAATGCACATATCTATTGTGCCCTTCAAGTATCTCATGATACCCTTCATGGCATCCCAATTCTTCTTGCCAGGTGTAGCCATATAGGGTGCCACAACAACAATTGCAAAGGCAATATCTAGATAAGTGGCTATCATGGCATACATCAAACTACCCATGGCTGATGCATAGGGATCTTGAACATCTTGGTCCTCTACTCATCTATTTGTGGGCAATCGGCCTATGATACCTTCATATAAGAAGGTAATGGACAGCCAATAGGCTTCATGTCCTGCATGAGAATATGAATGTACTCCCTTTGGGAGAGGTAGAGTAGTCCCCCTGATGCCTGTCACACTTAATGCGCATACCAAGAATGTGAGAGGCTTGTCCCAAATCCTTCATCTCAAAGCTCTTCTTCAATTGAGATTCAAGAGCATCCAATTCTTCATGAGCTTTCCCTGCTATTAGCATATCATCCACATAAAGGACCAAAATAATCAATGAGCTATCACGAGCTGTCTTCGCGTAAAGACACAAATCCATAGCACTCCTCCTGTAGCCCTGTGACTGCATAAAGGCATCAAACTTATGATACCACTCCCTAGGTGCTTGATTCAAGCCATAAAGACTTTTTTTCAATTTGCACACTAGGTGCTCCTTGCAAGGTTGTGCAAAGCCCTTGGGCTACTCCATGTAAATCTCATCATTGTAAATCCCCATGCAAGAATGAAGTCTTGACATCCATCTAATACATGTCCAAGTCAAGCTACATGACTAAGGCCAAAACCAAGTGTAGGGTGGTCATCTTGACCACAGGAGAAAAGAATTCATCAAAGTCAACACCATGCGTTTGTCCATTTACACGGCAAAGCCTTCTTGCCCTTAGGCAATGCAACCTAATCCCAAGTCATATTCTTATGCAGGGATTCCATTTGAGATTGCACAGCCCTCTCCTAGGAGTGATTGTCACCCCTGTCCATAGCCTCATCATAGGTGAGAGACTCTCGTGCATCTGTAACCAATACATAATACATCAAGGACTCAAATCTATCAAGCAGATGTCTATCTCTAGTAGACCTTCTAACTGCAGGCTCTGATGTATGTCCAGCATCATGTCCAACACCTTGGCCATGTACCAACTACTACTAGGCCATCTAATTGGCTGTGTAGGAGCACGTGGCTTCTCCTGGAATATAACCATGCATATCTCTACCACCTTCTCAGGGGCTGCCTATACATTTTGTCTTCATGGAAGACTACATCATGACTACAGATGATTTTTCGCACCTACGGATCCTAGAGGTAGCAACCCATCTCGCTTGCATCTCCATAGCCAAGGAAAATGCATTTGACACTTTTAGGAACCAGCTTACTATACTTTTCCTTGGGCACATGGCAGTATGCCTCACATCTAAAGACACGTAGATGCGCATAAGATGGAGGTTTCCCAGTCCATACCTCCTTTGCAACCTAGAAAAACCAAACCACTCGAAGGTGATCTATTTATGATATGCACAGTTGTACTGGCTGTCTCAGCCCAAAAGCTCTGTGGTAGGCCTGTATGGCTAAGCATACTGCATACATGCTCCTGGATAGTTCTATTCATCCGCTCAGCCAAACCATTCTGGGGTGGGGTATAGGGGCGGTCAACTGATGCTTAATACCCCTCTCGTCACATAGCTGCTCAAAGGCATGTGACACATATTCTCCCCCATTGTTAGTTCTAAGGCATATCAGCCTATGTCTAGTCTGGTTCTCAACCAATACAAGCCATCTCTGAAACACAGCCAAGACATCTGACTTAAGCTTAATGGGATAAGCCTAAACTTTATGCAGAAGACCGCCAATAAATGTCACAAAATACTTTGTACCACCCATAGACTGACAAGGCATGGGCCCACAAACATCCGAATGTACCAATGCCAAGGGCTCACTCATGCATGTCCTACCGGACTTCTTATGCATATTGCTAGTCTGTCTGCCACAAAGACAATACTCACATGAATCAAAACATGCATAGTCAAGCGGCGATAAGTATTGCAAACCAAAAAGCATTTTCATTTCCTTCAAGGACATATGGCCCAAATGGCCATGCCAAAGAGATATATGTGGGATGGAACCCACTGACAAAACATGATCAACAGAGGATCCATCAACTATAAGAGGATAGAGGCTACAAGCCTTGGCACCTCTAGCAAGCATAAGTTGGCCTCGTGTGATCTTTTAGGAAAAATCCCCAAAAGAGACATGAAACCCAGCATCATCAAGCTGCCCTACAAACACAAGACTGTGTAGGTACACATGACGTACATCCTATAACAAAAAAGTATTTCCAGTAGAGAAGTGCATTCGTACTTTCCCAATGCCAACAATAGCAACTGACCTATCATCACCCAAGTGAACTGAACCAGAGAAAGTCGGTAGGAGTGGAACCACTCACAGTATGGTGTAACACAAAATGAAGCACCAGAATCCAAAAGCCAACACTACGCATACATAAAGTGAACCTTGGTCAACGGCGTAGCATCACAAGAACTAGTTGCAAGTATATACTCCCCATCGGAGTCATCAGTCTCCATGACATTTATATCCTCGATTTTCACACTGGATTTCATAGGCACGATGCTGTGATCATAGGACTTTTCATGTATATTGTCTTTCCCTTCTCTTTGTGCTTCTCATTGCGCAACTCATGACACTATGGGCGTATATGACCCTTCTTGCCGCAATGATGGCATGTCACAATAGCATTTCTCCCACGAGACTTGCTGCACGACTTAGACCTAGACTTCTACGAGTCTCTACCACGGCAATTCCCACGATCATTCTTGCCATCACCATCTCTGCCTCTAACAGTCAAAGCATGTGACACACGAGGGACGTCCAAGTTCTTATGGTTGATCTCTTCCTACAAAAGAGCACTCTCTACATTAGGCAAGTTCAAAATAGTAGCAAGAGCACATAAGGTAGTGCGGAATACATCCCATGACTCACTCAGAGTCCCAAGCAAAAACGATGGAGTAACCTCATCATTGAAGGTAATCCCTACGAAGTCAAGTTCTTGAGAATAGCATGGAATTGCCTTAAATGAGCAGACATCATCATATTCTCCTTCATGTGTAGGTTCATAAGTTGCTTCAGCCAATATATCTGACTTGCTGGACTTTTCGCGTCATAGAGGTTCTTAATCTTATCCCGAATCTGCCAAGCACTCTATGCTTCCTCAACCACATTGTAATGCACCTATTCAATGAGAGACAAGATGAGGGTGGACTTGCATAACTCATCTAGCTCCATCCATTCGTCATTAATCATAGTTTCAGGCTGCTCTCCATGCAACCTTAGTCGTTTTATTTGCGATTTTTGCACCAATACCTGCTAAACTTGGCTCTTCCAATACGCATAATTCGTACGATCAAGCTTAGTGATGTTGAAGATAGGACTGTCAATGGAAGAAGATGCCATATTGTAGTCCAAAACGGTGCAGATAGTTCAAAAATGGCTTTCTCTTTTCTACTGTAAATAGCCAAAATACCACCAAAACCAATGCAAAATGACCACAAACTAATAGCTAACAGTGCTGCCCACCAAGTACCATCAAAAGTACATAAAATTAGGATGATTCAGCATGAAAAATTCCACGTCAATCCATACATAAATGCTTGCTATACTAAATTACAAGTCTATGAAAATGATAGCTGACAATGCCAAAAGCAGATCCCAAGTCAATCAAATACTGCCAAGTCCAAAACCAGCATCATGCAGGCATAGCATAGGCATATGATAGTCAATAATCATGAAACCAACACACAAACATGTCATACAAACATCTACCAGTGAGTCGGTGCACTCCCAATCAACGGAGTAAAATGTACTCACCACTGCCAAGACATGACACAAGTGGGCATCAGCTCATAGAAAATGGACCCAACTCAGCTCGTAAGCAAGAACAGTGGACCAAACAGTAGAAGCCAAACATCATCCAAAGTGAAAAAAATCCCAGTAGTCTCAAGTATACAAAGTGGTCAATAGCATAAGCTTACCTGCTCAATGTTTGTCAAGCATCCAAAGACACTCCCAATAGCACAAAATTCCTAAGTGTCAAGCAAGAAAGCTCGAACAAAGCATGTAAGAGTGCACCAATGATGACAAGTGTCCAAGATCAAGCATCAATGAGACATCCCGAGCATGTAGGCCGTGTAGCATCCATACACAGCATACATTGACATCAAGTACATCCAAACTGTAACTCTGGCAAGTCAAGAAATAGCCAAAGTAAGCTCCGTATAATAATCCCACATGTGAAGTAAATCACATCAATGCTCAATGCCAAGGCTTGAGATCAAATGCCAAGCATAAAGCAAGTGTATAGTGCACAAATGAGGCTGCCAATGGCTGGGATGAGTTGGAGGAGATCAAACAACTGATCATGTGCTATAAATGCATTAGGCAAAATGGCACAAATCTACTTGGGCTGCCTGTACGGGGTTGGGGTTACCACAAGGTTTATGGTGGTTGCCAAGGGACCAAAGAAGGCCACAAATCAAGCTAGGTAAGCAACCAAGCTCTCCAATGGCTGCCACAAGCTCAAACCCTGTTGTGAACCTGTGAGCTCAATGAAACCCTGAAACAAATGAAGAAATACCTCTGATGCAATGCTCTAAGGATGCCCAAAGGGGTCAGATAGGTGCTCGGGAAGCTGAAAAGTGACAAGAGCTCGAGAGAGTTAGCTATGGTTGCCAGGAAGGAGACCCAATGAGTGTAGGTAATCAATAGGAACCTAAAGGAATCACGAACTAAGTCGGAATGCTTGAGCAATGATGCTCTGATACCAATTGAAAGGTGAGAGTGATCAAAGCTTGCTTGGAAGAGCTATGGTAGGAAAGCAAGAGCAAGAAAGAGACAGACACAAAATGGGAACTCCAACAATCACAATGTGTGACGGGTGTCACACGGGATTCGCGCGTGAGTTCATGAATGTCACTCGTCACAGGGATGCTTTGCAAGATGGGAGCAAAGGATAATGAAGAATACTCAACTTAAGGCAAATATGTGGAGTAGAAGATTCATATACATTAGCGATCAAGGTAAATTGGAAGAAGCCATGTAATGGTTCAAACTTGCTTTGTATTTGGGAACAATATACAATATTCCAAGGTAAGAGAACCACTCCAACGTATAAGCACAAAAATGTATAAGTAAAATGGTATGATAGAGAAGGCCTGGATAGAGGATAACACAATTGTAAGATGACATGTGAGGAGTATGCGGGAGCAATTTGATATTGTCCACACGATGCATTCGGGCTAATAGACAACCTGTTATTCACATGGAATAGTGACACACAAGTGACAAAATGCAAGACCTACATGAGGGAATGGCAACCAACTCCCAGCTTTCTCATGCAAACAAGCACCATGAAAAATAGCGAAGAGCTACTACTCCATCCTTTTTGTCCATGATAGTAGCCCTAATTCAGAGCTGGTACCGTCAGCAGACTAACAGGCTTCAACATCTTTTCGATAGCGAATTTGCAGACCCTCAGACTACAGATGTTGGCCATCTCTAGCATGCTGAATACTCTTCACTTTTGCTAGCACAATCTCTCGTAGTATCATAGGCTCTGCACTTTTTGACAATCCTGATAATTCCCAAATCCTTTCCATGTGACGCACAAGTATACTGTAGTTACAATCATTATGAAAGCCATTCATTCAAGATTGTCGTATTCGCTCTCATGTATCACAACCGTCTTTCCACCTCATCGGAGTGCTAAAATGATGAGATTGCAATTCTTAATTCTTAGCTTGAAGCATCCAAAAAACAAGATAGGCTTAGATGATGCCCCTCATACGCCGTCCCACATCATAATTGTGGATATGCTTCCATGGTTCTCTAAAGATTGCAATGTGTCACTTCTCAGATGATCATTACAATAGCGGGCTTCCAAGGTGACGATTGTAGCTCCTAATAATTACGCTACTATTGATCAACCTCCCACTTGATAAATGATGCCATCAGCCGATCAATTGGCAAAAGAAATAGAGAAGGAAGCCATAAGCTTGCTGCTAGCTTCCTTGTAATAAATCGCCCTTCTGACATGCTTGTAGATTGTTGCACAATCCCTCGAGGGGAGATAACCCCCTTCTTCTCCTACCGTCTCAAACTGTTTATGTTCACTCTCATCATAATTCTTGGAAATATAAGTCAAGATTTTTCGGCTATTATCAAATCATTGAAATACACTTGCTACTCCTTCCTTCAAGTAGATAGCTTCCATCTTCGAAAAAGCAAAAATTGTGAAGCCCTTTCCTCCACTTGAGTTTGCTGTGGTTCCCCTGTCTCGATAGGAGGCAAGCCGGTAGGCATGTTAGTAATGGTGGCATGATAGTAAGATTCCACCTATGTGGTGACATTGGTCGGAATCATCGGAGGTGCCTCAGTGACAGTGGTACGACTAGTCTTATTATGAGGGAGAAAACACCTGGTGGCAGGCCCGCCCTCTAAAGGATTTGGATCTGATAAGACTACCGCTCTCTCTCTCTACTGAAAAGATTAAGCACCTCTTTGCTCTTGGCAGGAGAGAACAATAGCAAACTCGCCTCCTATAGAGGTAGAATCGAAGCCCCAACTTAGAAATTTGACCTCGCTATCGTTGCGGCCAAAGAAGTCATATAGTATGTTCGCGCAGAGTATCGACGAGCGAGGTTTCTTGAGCTGCAGTCCAAGAAGGAATGTGAGATCATATTCAATAGTTTATAGTTTTTCCTCCCTACTGATGCAATGGTGCTCATAATCTGAAAGCTCAATCAATGGCATGTAAGAGCGTATTCAGCAAGTTGGTAGTTTTCACTTCCTCCTCCTTAGTGTAGCTTGCCTCGATTACACCTTGTTGGATCTATGGAAAATCATAGATTGTTGTAGTTGAAGCTCCTTCATATGTTGAACTCATTGTGATCTCTTGCTTGCTTGTGCAGATGCCCACCATCATCTAGGAAACTCGCAATTCTCTCCAATCATAGCATTGCAGTCCCCGCCCTTATGATGATGATGCCCTCTCTAACCTCCTCCTTGTTCCTTTCTACAGCAGGTTGCGTCCTCCCAAGATAGCATGATGGTTCCAAAAAAAACTTCTCTAATTGAACCCGCAAGGCTTTTCCCACACATGGTCCGAAAAGCATTGTGGCTTTTCTTAATAAAGCTAAGGCTTTATAAAAAACTATCCTCTTTTATTCTTATCCCCTCCCTTTGATTTCTCATTCACATATTAGACTTGTAAAATGAGGGATAAAAGGAATCCCAAAACTTGTGTTTATGATCTTTTTGTGAACCTCCTCTACTTGCATTCAAGTTTTGCTTGAGTCACTGACATGCTTTTCTTCAAAACATCATTTCCCATGAATTTCCATGACAAGAGAAGAGTGTTTAAGAGAATTTATGAAGGGAACATCCTAAAAGAGGGGGCAATGATCCTCTCATTTTGGACCCTTATTGTGGAAACATTTGTTACATGAGATTCCACAAGTTGTAGCATCTTTGTTTGCGGTAAACGGGAGATATCCACATAGAAATTCTAGCTTCAATTGACATTAAACTTGAAGACTTCCCACACAATGTAGTGGTGTCCCATCAGTCTCTATTGATTGTGCTAGGAAGAGTTGTATACAAAGAAGCTACATTGTCTTCACTTCCTGCCTTGCATCATGCATTGTGCCCTAATAAGGAAATATGCTTTGAAACAGATCTTTGTGCTCATCCACTCATGATTCGAGAAATTTTGCAATGTTGGATCCATGCGATGCAACCAATCGAGCAATGCTCCAATACAAAAAATTATAAATGCATTGAAGAAATTGTGTCTAGCCTAACTACATGTGCTTGTGTGTCATGCAAATGCAAACACAAAAGATACACACGACGGAAAGTAAACTCATAATGATGCTAACTAAAGAGTTCAAAATCCTGGCAAAAAACTCCGCCCTCAAGTTCGCAATGGTAGACGCGCAATGTCACGACACTAGGCCTTCCTTTATTCAAGATGACACTAAAAGAATAAAGAATAAAGTGACGATGACGGGCGTCGGCCACCTATAGTGTGCAGTGGCAAGTACTGTCAATGTAGTAATACACTGGTGGCTAGGCGGAGGTGCCTTTACCCCCAACAGGTGCTCCAATAGCCTAGGATCCGCCTCTTATGCAAGAGCATGATATTAGATATAGAGAACCTATCATGATCCTGCATAACATGAGTTGAATTGTAGGAGGAGGCGCCTACTAAAAGACTACCCAATGTATCTCAACCACCTACTCATGTTGCTTATGCACCTTATCCTCAATGAAATACAACATCATGGCTGTGAATAACCTTCTGAATCTACGGATCCCAAAGCCAATAGCCCATCTCATTTGCATCACTATACCCAATAAATATACGTTTGACGAACTTAGGACCCAACTTGTTGTGTTTATCTTTGGGAATATGACAAAATGCCTCACATCCAAAGACTTAAAAATGAGCATACGAGAGAGGTTTTCAAGGCCATATCTCCTTTGTAACTTTACCATAAAAAATGAGCATACGAGAGAGGTTTTCAAGACCATATCTCCTTTGTAACTTTACCATCGAGAGCAATATATATGGATCTATTAATCAAATGAATGAGAGTAGTAACTACCTTAGCCCAAAAGTACTAGGATAAGCTTTCTTGATTAAGCATACTGCAAACTCTTTCTTTAATAGTCCTATTCATATACACCATTTTGAGGTGCGGTGTACGAAGTGGTCAATTGACACTGATTATAGTGTGATTGCACGTGACTCTGACTTGCCCCTATTGGGTTATGAGTCTCTACTATGATTATTGCTCTTATTACCATCTTGTCTACCTCTCATTGTGAGTGCATGAGAAATACAGACTACATCAACATTCTTCATGTTTACTATCTCAGTTATAAGTAAAGCACTCTTTGCAGCCTTAAGTTAAAAGCTTATAGCAATCCAAAATGTATCCCAATACTTAAGCAATGTAAGAAGTAAAAAAAGAGACTTGACATTCTCATCAAACTTAAGTCCCTGTGAAGTAAGTTGGTTGAAAATGCAATGAAACTCATTTAAATGAGAAGACATAGGCATCCCTTCCTTTATGTGAAGGTCACAAATATTTTTCCATAATGCATAAGCACCACTCTCACTTTCAATGACATTGAAGTTATATTGGCTTTGACAATGACAAAATGATGGTAGACTTGCATAACTCATCAAGCTCTTCCCATTCTTTGTATCATAAAGTTCAAGCTTTATATCCTCTAATTCAATGGCTTGACTTGCTTCTTTTACATCAATACCTGCCAAATCTAAGTCTTCAAATACTAGAAGTCATTGCCAACTCGAAGCGTTGGAAGCAACTACCATTATATATGCTAAACAAAGAGAGTGCATGATGTGGCTAAAAAGCATGCAATAGGAAGAAGATTGAGCCAACACACTATTGTCCACAAGCAAGAAGCACTAGAGTATTGAATACAGGTATTTGCTCTAAAAAAAACTACTCAAATTTTATTTTTAGCATGGTTGTCCATAAAACTGTAGTAAATTAGCATGTAACTGTAGGTAAATATGATAAAGAGTAAGCTCCCATTGCTAGGAAGATCCGGATAGCAATCAAGATATACAATGCAACTAGCAGTGTAGCATAAACCACTAAGTACCAAAGATTGTTAAAGCATCCAAGGTGTCACATACATAGATGCATTTTGCTATGCATGACAAGCATATATCCAACACTGACAATAAGTGGTACAAGGTATCTAAGTCAAAGGCAAATGAGCCCATAGACAATGAGTGTATATGCATAAACCAAGAGAGCATAAGAGAGTATCCCATTGACTCAAATGAACCAAGCTCTACGCAAAAAATACCAAGTACTCCCACTAGAGAAATTTTGGAGTGTCCAAAGTAGCAAAGGAAGCTCAATGCATACAACTAATAACATTTGGGTGCCCAAAGTACATCATGTATGCATTCGATAGCATATATCTTTAATAAGTCTTCAAGCCTTCAAGTGAAAATCACTGGAGCAAATAGCAAATGCCCAAATGCAACCAACCGAGCTCAAATACAAGATGTAGAGCTCAACATAAGCATATTTAAGCATAAATAACAATGCCAAGTATTAATATAGCTATATAGCATACCCGATTAGCATGTATGCATTCAATATATAGATATTAATTAACGTTTGTTGTCCAAACCAAAACTGTTCTATTCTGTGTAAAATAAAAAACTAAAAACTACACAAAATCAACTTTAAATTAAACTGAAATCTGTAGTTCTCACTACGCTCTTTTTTTAAAGCTATAGAACACCTCAATCCAATATTGTATACAAATGTTATGGCCAAAATACAAAAGTGGTATTAAGCTACCATAGCTATCCATAACTTTTGCAGCCTGTATCCACTCAAAATGGATAGAATGGTTGCTTCTTTGCTCAACAAGTGCTTAACAAGGTTCATTTAATCCCTGAAAGCTCCTCAACCGGTTTGGAACGAGTGTTGAAGGTAGGAAAGCAAATGCATACCTCAAATGGATTAAAATTGGGTTGCCATGAAAGTCAAGCTCTCTTCCTGGAGTGAATGCAATGTTAGTGAAGTTCCTTGAATGTCTTTGTTGATACTAGTTGAAAGGTGAAGCAAGAGTGGAAACACAAGTAGAAGTAAGAATAAAGCAAGAGCTATATACGTAGGAACTCCAATGGCAACAATGTGTAACCAATCTCCTCATGTAAAGAATAAAGAATAAAGTGATAGTGATGGGCACTTGCCACCTATAGTATACAAGTGTGCGGAAACAATGTACATAGTAAATACAAGGCATCTGAGGCCCATACATCTTTACCCCCAACATCCACTATCTTCTTTTTGGGCTACTTATCTTTTCTTAATATCTCTTGATGGTTGATATCCTTTTAATGCTTCAACTGAATCTTAGTTTCGCAATATCTAGCATAGTGTCCTATTTGATGATGGAGGTAATGGAAGGCAAGAAATGGACTAAGCTTAATATCAAGGATTATTTTAATGCCATGGGGATCGAAGACCTCAAGGTAGTTTGGGATTTGTTTTTATCTATCTCATAATATGCATGCCTTATTTTCATTGTTGGAGGCCATTAACAAGGCCAAGAGTATAGAAACCTTCCCAAGAGCTTCAACAAGCACAACCACTTCTCCATTTAGCCAATCAGGAAGGTAGACATGGGAGTTGTGTAGTATTGTATTCTTAGGGCTAAACCAAGGGATCCATGGGATAGCATAGACAAAGTTCCCTACATAGCCCACAACTGAGGGTAGAATCTAGTCCCTCTCTTGCTTGGAATTGAATAATTCAAAATAGAATCCATTACCCCTAAACTTGTATTGATTAAGAACAGCTCGTGCATGATATGTCTAAAAAGACCACTTGTAGAACTCATCTTCGATTGGGATACTTCCCTTGAAAGAAGAAGAAGTTGCATGCAACAAAGTCAATGTATCTCTTCTTGATTCTTTGAATTGAGAATGCTACCAATGGGGATTTGGGAACTCTGGACTTGTTCTCAACAGAGCCAACCTTCTTTTTTCATTGAACTCCTCAATGTTCTTCAATAAGTCTTTCTCCACCTTCAATGCTCCCCCCCCCCCCCCCCCCCCCCCCCACCCCCCAACCAAAAGCGAAAAGAAAGGCAACAACTTTGTGTGTTGCTTTGCAATGCCCCCATCAAAAGAAGGAATGAAATTTGAATTTGAGACTTTCATAGTGGCTTTGTCACAAAGAAATCTTCATTTTAGCATGTGGGCATTGACAAAGCATAATTGTCCACACCAAAACTTACTATATTAACAATTGTGAGAATATAAAGGGGTGGGTGCATTGGGAATTTTGGAAAAAGTTGAGGGGAATTTTAACTTGGTCAAAGTGGGGAGGTATATATATAATGTAGGGAATTTGAACAAAATACAAGGGGGATTTTGGTTTTAGCAATTCATTATTGTACTGTTTCATTAGTTAATGTACTTATGAATCGAAAACAAAAGCATACATAGTAGGACTAAATGACTTTGGTTAAAAGAGGGTATACCATTCTCTTTTAAATTTTGGAGAGAACTATTCCAACTCTCCATCGTACTTAGTATATAGCACTCATGTAGTTATATTATTTTTTTCCAATGATTTTTCCATGTAACCTAATCATCCATGTTTATTTTTTTCATAGTGAGAACATTTGCAACTAACTACATAAATCAAGACACATTAGTGCCACAAGTATTCATCAACTACAAGCAAGAGTAGGCGAAGGAGCTACATAGTACACACAATCAAGAAAAAAACAAGTTTCCTTCATAGAACTTGGAACTTGAACTTCAACTTAGAACACCACACATTCATAGAAATCTACCCATTAATGCTTTTTCTTTCATAACAATGCCTCACAATAATATGACACAAGAAACATCAAGCAAAGCTCAAATAAGGTCTTTCACATTTCCCCATCTTTACAATTTTATCATTTCAACCTTACATTCCATCTATCATTGTTATTTTTTTAATGGTTATGTTAATAGCATCTATCATCAAATTTCAAGACCGAGTTGATCAAATCTGGAGTTGGTGCAACTACTTTGTTATATCTAGAAGAGCAATGTGGATTCTTCTTTTTACATCTATATCCACTCGAGAGGCATCACATACCTAGCAAGGTACGATTGGGGACAAGGGGCCATGCACAAGCTGGCAACCCCCTATATAACTATTATCATCTTGAGAAATAAGAATCCACTTTTTTTTTCTTTATGATATTACTATGGCTAACATTATGGTAGCCGTAGATTTTATTCACTTGACAACCTAGCACATACATAGTTCTTTTAAATATCCTACCTTGAGTGCTTGATTCTACATTGAATTGGTTTCTATTGTAATCTTTATGCTTTCCATTGGGACGTTTGGATTCTCTTTTAGCATCACCCACAAGCAACGGTATCTCTTGAATTCACCTTTCATCCTTGACTAGTCACATTTTCAATTTGCCATTGATGAGTTTTCTATATGTTTGGGCATTGCACTTCTGTTTTGTACCATTGCTTTATTTCACATGTGTGAAATTTCCATTCTTATAGTAGACCCATCAAAGAATCTAGAATCTTAGCTCAATGATTGGACCTTATCACGTTGGTTAACTACGTTTCCTCACTTTCACCCACCAATGCCACTAAGTAACTTTCCTAGCCAAAATGAGAATGTGAAACTGTATGGTCACAAGATCTTTCTTGAGCATTGTCTTACTTCACATCCTCTCCAAAAGAACTCTTAGCAATCAACATAATCTTTCAACAAGGAGCACAACGTCATAGCATGTGCAAAATCACAATTTGCTTGCTTGAGTAATGAAACCTTCCCACAAATTACATTAAGAATGAGAGGATTATAATCCTACTAGCCTGTACTTTACCACACAATGGTACACGAACATTGTCTTGCTTCACAGCCTCTCCAAAAGGACTTAGTAATAACCTTTTCAACAAGGAGCACCACAACATCATAGTTTGTGCAAAAAATCAGTCTGCTTGCTTGAGTAATGAAACCATTTGTCGACATGGATCTACAGATTGCTAGCTTGTTAATAGATTTTAACTGAAGGATACAAGGCTTAACAAATAAGAGTTAAATTGTGCAGGCACAAGGTGTTCAAAAAATCAATAATGAGATTAAATCGATGTGGCTCTATCCAACTAAAACACTCCACACAAGAGCTCACCAGCGGAATCAAGTTAGCATTTTGGATAGAAAGCATCTTTTTACAATTGGCTCATGTACAACATTTCTTGTTCCACATTTCCAAGTGATCAATGTGTGTTTGGTTGACTCTTTGGCCAATGCCACATCCAAGCACCTCACTAGACTCCAAGAGTCTAGCAAGTAAAGGTAGCTATGTCTTTAGTAAATAAGTAAAAAATATTACCACACCATGTCCACTTTACTTTCAAGACTTTCACAAAGTCTGAGAGCTAGGTGTGGCACCACACTTGGGTTGTGGCTATCAAATGATTGACTCAAAGTTGGCTGACCAACTACCGTAGGCACTATCCACAACAAAACACCATTATAGCTCATAAACCAATATGAAATTACCTCAAGACTAAACAGGCCTCCGTGGGTGTCTTAGGCTCTTACTCATGTTAGGACACCTCATCTAATGCTAAATTAAGTAGCAACTTCTTACTTGGCTTATGATACCAAGGTTGCACATGCTGACCAATTCCAATATCTAAAATACAAGCCTACTAGTGTAAGCACTTACGGAGCTCCTCTCGACCATAACATCACATTGAGTGCCAGAAACCTGTTGCATAAATCTTAACAAAACATTGGGCTAATATTATCTTAATGCCTTACAATGGACATATGAGGATGCCTAATTTCAAAGCAACATGCTTCAAACTACAGAACCTCCAAGAGACCACCAGTGTATACAGTAGTATAACTTTTGGGTTTGTATGCTTCATTCAAATTCTGTACTACTTGATGCAAACCTGCAGGAAATGCTAGCCAGAAACAAGAGGATAACCAGTTTGAGTTATACATGCAGTTTTAGACCACTGCTTTCAACTTGCATAATGTAGAAAAGCATGTGATCAATCACTATGGTAACAGACTAAAGCATCATATATAGACCATATATAGACATGTACAGTGGCACAAAAGCACAGGAACAGCAGGAAAAAATCATAACCTTTTTGAGAGCAGTACACCATAACAGTACACATTTTTGAAGAGCAGTGCATAAAACCACTGCAAAAAATGGAAACTTAGGGCTAGCTTCTGGCATATCAAACCCCATGGTTGATTTCCTTACATCTGCATCATGACTTTGCAAGACTGACCAGGTGGAGGGTGGGTTAGCTTCCAACAGTCCAACTGCCTCTATTAACAAAAGACGCGACTAAGTTCGCTTTCAAACGAGTATTCAGACGAGATCAAGACATTTCAGAATAACCAAGCAATTATGGAGACATTAAGAGTGCAAGAGATACTTGCTAGGCGCAACAATAATTACAGCCAATCCCCATCCTTGGCCTCGTCCTTTTCAATGGCTCACAGCACACTACCTTATTGACCATCTAGA